>NW_010225016.1:0-18726 GCF_000690775.1 Eurypyga helias
TATATATATCATATATATATCATTCTGGGTAGAAATTGAATGTAGATATGAAATATTCTGTGCAATAACTAACTGCACAACAAAATCCTAAAAGCCCATTTGGATGTTATCATCCAAATTAGCTCTGAGAATATTCGTATGACCTTTAACTATGGTAAGAATTATAACAACAAAGCCCAGAAATATATAGTACAAGTATTATTCTTCTTACTATAGGTTTTCTTCTGATATACAGTTTTCTTAGTTTTCTCCAACAAAACACCATTTTTTTAATCTAATAAAAACTAATGAAAAATAATTCTCTATCTTCTAAAGAATTTAAATTATATAAATCAATATGGTTTTTCATTTGTGATTGATACAGAAGAATATATTTCTCTGTCAAAAGACAGATATATTAGTTGTATTAATAAAACTATGAATAAGTTCACACCATATAATAAGAAAAACTTTAAAATGCATTTTAAAAAAGAAACATCAATATTTTCCCATCATATAGATTGGAAGTGTATACTTTTTAATGGGATAGAACATTCTTACACTGAATGACCACCTATGGGGAAAATCACTTCAGGTGTCCAGTGTTAAAGTGTGGTTAATGTAAAGTGTATCCATTTTTAATGACAATCACATTTAGAAGAGTACATTAATGTTGATTCATTATAGTATATCAGAGGTACTGATCTAAGAAAGTTTTTTTGTTTTTTTTATTAAGGAAAATACTGTTTCAGTGTAATAGACTGGAATATCACAATTGTTATATTGAATAAACTCTAATCTCTGTCATTCTCAATAGTAAATAGATCCAGCTCTCCTTCCTGCTTTCTTTGCACTAACACTATCTGTTTCTTGACTGCTTTGATTAACTTTTATTTGAACTTTTTTCCTGTGTTAGAGAAAACTTTTTCTCTTTTTGTGCATCTAATAACCTTCCTCTCCTTCAAACCTCAATGCTTGTCGATGACGAGCAGCTCAAGATTTCTTAGGCCATTATCAAGGAATACGGTAAAACAGCCTTTCAGAGGGAGCATCTTTTGAGATGTAAGTATTCAGCCTATACTAACAATATTCAATCTGCAGCTGAGGATTGAAAGAGGTCTAAAAGCTAAGCAAAAACTGTTCACTCAGTAAAGGTCATTTTGCATAAATGCCTAGCACATGTAGAAAGAATATCTGTTGAAGAAACCTGCAATGTTTTTCATTAAAACTGAAAGCTACAAATGACCACTTTCTCAGAATACTATGTCAATTTTATAAATGGGAATTTCATGCATAGATCAGGAGCAGAACATGGATCTAAGAGTAAAGAAATGTTTAATTCATTGAATAACTGCCTTTGGAAATAACCCAGGTAACTAGATGAATTTGGTGAACATGGTTAGGGCAAAAATACCCTTTAAGGACATAGCACTTTTTGTTACACACACGAGCATCAGGTGAGACATATTAGTCCAGCAACAACACATGCATAACATCCATCTCCTGATTAATAGGTCCTTTTCTTTTCATCTTAATTTTAACAAATTTTAACATTATGTTAGTAACGAACTTGAAGCTAAGCACCCCTTGAAGGAGAGAGATGGTGTTTAAAAGGTATTAAAGGTATCTCTACTGATAGTTACAAGAGGTGGTCAACTACTATTATGAAAACATCTGAAGAGAAGTATTGTCATTACACCTAATTTTCCACTTACAAAAATATTTTCTTGTTTGGATAGATTATAAAACTCTGGATAGGCTTAAACCCATCAACACTGAATCTGATTCTAATTTACCAGAGTCCCCTAAGTGCACTCATACGCACTTAAGGGTATGGCAAAAAGAAAACCCACATGATGTTTATAATTGTCATAATCAAGGAAAGAAGGAATTTGGTTACTTTAATAACTTTATCTTGGATGAAATAAAAGTTTTTGGGTTTTTATTATTATTATTATACTGATGTTACATTTTTTCTTCTAAAGAAGTGACTAAAAATATCAAGAGTAGCCTTGCTATGTTAAAAAATGTTCATGCAACTAATGGTGTTTCTATAAAACCGGAAGCTATGACTGCTGAAACTCAGTTTACACGAGTAGTAAGCATGGGTCAGGTGTGTGCCACCTGCTGCTGAATCTCGCTTCCGAATAACAATATAAAAATAATCAGAAAGAAAACGCAGTCATTATAGCCTTCAGATAATTCTTTCATGATGTCAGATTGATGCTAAAAGTAACGTGTTGTGCAGGATGTCCGCTTCTTATATAGTCGTCATAAAATCTTTTACTGCTCTGTGTGAGAACAGATACTGAGGCTCTCTTCAGGCCTTCAGATTTTGTTTTTCTTTCCTCAGAAAGCAGAATGGCACTTCAGGCAAGGAACGTGGTGTTCAGCCAATTCATCAAGCTCACCAGAAGATCGAATCAACAAACAGTACAAGGGCTACTCCACAAGTATGAGAAACACACCTGACTCCTGCAGTGCTGCATAACATTAGGAGAACAAAAATACCTTGTTCTTTAAAGCCTAGGTCCATAAATATTTAAGCATATCAATCCAGTCAAAAAACCACAAAGTATTTAGGTTGGCCTAGAACTACTTCTTTACCGCTGATTATGATAGATCAACTGATGTCTTACTTCTGCTGGATTTGTCCTTTATTTCTTCCTTTTTAAAGGTTTTCTGACATCTCAGTGAAGAAATCCATAGTAGATCTATTTCCAAAGAAACTCACCTGTTAAATCAGGAAAGAATACTTTTTTCCCCCTGAGTAACGTACGCATAGAAGGAATAAACATCACCTTTAAAATAATTCTAGCACCATATTACAATAGGTCTAAAAAGAACTTCTGACTGTGCATTTTTTAGATATTCTAAAATATTTTCTGGTGAAATTGGGAAATAGCCAAACTCCAGTTTCTTACAGTTCTTTGCTGTTCAGGATGTATATACTTCATCCTGTGTACTAAATGATCCTATGAAAAATAAAGGGATGAAAATTTTAATGAACAGATATTAGAATGAACCCACACCGAGAATTGGAAAATGCTAGAAACACACCTTCCAGCTGGGAAATATATTTTGCCAAACAGTGTTACCTCAGCCCTCTTCTCTCATTTGTGATAATCAAGAAAGACCTAAAAATCTATTCCAAAGGCAAACTTCATAACTAAAGTTCAAACCTCTACTATCTACCAAAGAACACATGCTCTACAGCTCCACAGAACTATGAATTTATAGCAGAATATATTTTCCTCCCACCACTCATGACTCACAATTTAGAGATCACAACTCATTCCCTGGAGAAAACGTCTATCAGCCTTCACTGCCCTCATTCTACACTCACACCAACTTTCATGTATGCATTAGATACCAAAACCCTTTTTCTCAGCAATCTAACGATCATGTAGCCAATTAAGATCAGAACCATTATTCTTGAATTGTGTTTAGTTTTGAAGTTTTCTTCTTCAGTTTCAAACCAGAAGATCTGGGATGTCCAAACAGATTTCTGTCCTTTTCTAAGCATAATAACATGTCTAATAAAAGAGATTACTTTTATCTAAAAACCTTCTTTGTCTGTAACAGTTGAGTTGTTACATTTTTATTATCTGCATGTGAACGTGTGGTTGCTTGGCTATATTTCTCGGTCTGAAAAAGCTATCAGAGATTTTGTGGCAGTTTTTCTGCTCATATCAGTCATAATCACAAGAAATTCTAATTTACATGTCATCAAAGAGCTCAGAAAATATTTTATTGTACAGTTTTGGGGCAAGTGTGTGACATGGGAACATGAAATATAGATAAGGTTCTCATGTATACATTTCAGTTGAGGCATTTTCTGCAGTAATTTTAGACACGCAAGGTGCTGGGATAATAGCAATTTTTGCAGCTATAACATGAATACTGGCAAAAATATGAGAGAAGGATACATATTTATGCAGAATAAAACAGAAATTATGACTTTTTATGAACCTATGTATCACAGCTTTTACTGCATCATCTATTGGTAAGAGAAAAAGCTGCTACTTGTTTAAAAAATCAAAATATTTAAAAATATGACACAGAGTAGAAAAACAAAGTTTTACTTCATTAAACTTTAAAAAGGAACTCTGAAAGATTTCAACAGGTCAATTCCAGCATTATTCAGATAAGGCCTAAATTTTCTTTCATTCTCAAAGAAAGCATGATGTTATTGAATATTTTTTACTATTGCCTCTAACAATGCTTCTGTTCTGCATTGTGTATTCAATGTAATGCAAACACATATGATTTTAATATTTCAACAGATTTTTTTGTGTTCCAACATGCAATAATAGTTGGAGCTTGATGTTGTATGTTAATCATAGTACTTGTGTGACAGAAAACTAAAGATCTAAATCACATGGAAAATATGAACAAACCTCGTAACTTTACCCTAGATTTTATTTTTTTTAGTCATCTGGAATTTTGTGCTATATAAAAGCATGCAAGGTTAAGTTTAATTTCAGAGGCCAGTGTATATGCTTATTTATGGACTGATACTGTGTAAGCAAAATTTCAGATTGCAATGAGGAAGGCTCACTTTCTCCAAGGCTAGCTATCTTCAACCAATAGTTTTGAGCCCATACACGTATACCCATGATCATAACTGATATAATGAATTCACAATGTTTTTGCAAAATAATTCTATTTCTAGTATTAGCTCTGTTAAATGTATTAATGAATATAAAAGGTAACCCAGTCAGATTTTGTTTGTCCAATGCATGCTGTATTTCCTAAATAATTTAAAATAATGTTCTGCATAGCAGCTGTTATATATTCTTCCAAAATGTTCTGAGAAATCTCAAATTCAAGTATTATTTGAAAAGACTAGACAAGATCTGTTCTTATGAGCATAAAGCTGTTATTGAAGGAAAGATCCAAGTTTTGACATTCAGTGGTGCGGGAATTTTGCCAAAACAGGAGGGAGAAGAGGAGGAATAGTTTTCTCTGAGGTACTTAATCTGCATATAGATAAGTTTCTTCACTTTGTGAATCATAGATATCAATCATTCATGTTCATCAGTGTCTCATACATATTCATTATAACAACCTGTTATGCATGATTAAAGCTGTTATAAAATGACAATACTGTGTTTTGTTTTTAATCTCAGGTCTCTGTGTACTGAAAACTCCACTGACTGTTTCCATCTCATAATCTGACATTTTCTGCTATCTATAAAGAACCAAAACTCTATATGAGCTTGCATGGATTTACACTCTCCATCCAAACTATTTAGCACTTTTTAAGCAGCTATAAAGAGATACTGAAGGTTTTCTATTTTCTGAGCAAAGATTTCAAGCAGTGTTCAAAAGTAAGTTCCAAGCTTTTAGGGACTAACTAGAAATAAGTGTATTTAATATGCTCATTCACATGCAGGTACTGGGAGGAATGTTTCCAGATGGAAAAATGCAAGCATATTTTCATATTTTCCCTAAATGTCTTTCTGTGATTTTGTAGCCATCCTTATGTTTTCTGTTCTTCCATTTAGAGTTACAGCCTCTGTGACAAAAGATTTGGTACAAGGCTGTGGAGAAAAAAACAGCCCCTGTCTTGCTCAGTGTCTTATATACTAGGACCTTGAACTATCATTTCTTTTGTGCAGTTGGTTGTGTAGAATATGAAGCTTTACTGATTTTACTAGAAGTAAAGCTAGGAAAGAGAAGCCTAAAATACACAGATAGGTTTGTGAAGCATTCAGAATATATTACCCATGTCTGCTTGATCTTGGAAGATTAAAAAGTGTTTGTTTAGTACCCAGATTTTCTCTGGCAGGCCTGTTGCTTCAAAAAATCATGGTGTTTTGTAGTCATCTGAAAAGTGTACACACTTCAGCGTCTGGCCTGGAGGCAAACGTTTAACAGAGCCCTTCTGCTCTAGATAGTTTTAAACACAAAAGCTGATAATCCCAATGAAATTAGAAGTGAAAAGCATGTTTTTATTATTTCACTTAAGTGAATGAAGAATGAAGACTGCATCAATGAGTGACTAGTATTTCTTTGAGAAAACAACATTTCCCATTTTTTGGCCATTATAATTCCATTATAATAACAATTTTGCATCTAACAATGGTGACAATTTGCTTAGTTAGTGAGACTATATAATTTGTCTTGAATTAAACTGAGTCTCAGATCAGAGATTGTATTAAATTGGAAAAATATGCCTTTCTCTGAATTTCTAGCATATGAAACTTGAACACAAATGGGAAAAATAAACATAAAGGAGATGTCAAATATTGTGCATTGAGCATGAAATATTGTGTCGATAGTTGGTTGCCTACATTCCTTGAAAGAGTGACGCACAGAATCCATCCATATTATCAAGACATTTCCTGTTTACAGCAGTCTGCACATATAGTTCTGTCTGCACATAAAGATGTCCCATCTTTTTGGGATTCAAAGACTAGGCTCACTCCAGAAGGGAGCTACATAACTGCAAAAAGCTCTGAAAATGAGCAGGTAGTATTGATGTTATGATCCCTTATGAAGAGGAAAAAAAAAAGAAAAAGAAAAAAAAAAAGCACATTTATAAGAGATTTAGGAGCCTCAGTCCCGTGTCCTCCTCAACTGAACGCATTCAAAACTATATCTAATTTTCCTAAAAGATTTTTGAAGACCTATGGTAAAGATCATTTTCACTGAGGCACCTCTCCTGTGAAGTTACATCTCTTTCAAGATTCATTGGACTATGTCAACAACAATATTTCATTGTCTTGTAGCTAGTTCCTTATGGAAATATACTGGAATCCCTGACTATGCTCTGTGGATCTACTTCTCGGTTGTTTTTACTGAAAGACTCCACTTTATTCACCAGGATTAATCTAGAATAATAAGGGATAATCTGCAATTAAACCCAAACTTGAAGCAGCATGTTCTAACAAGAAAAAGCAAAATTTGAATAAAAATGTGATTAAAATTGATGATTGAATTCACAAAGAGAATTTCTGACATTTTTGAAGATTAATGAGCATTTAATTTGATGAAAAGTAAATGTAAAACAATGGGGGCATTAAAATGCTAGAGATGGTGATGGATGAAGAAAAGTTGGGAGGTAAAAGGACACATATTCTATTGTGGACAAATATTGGCAGAATGTGACTATGGCCACCAAAACTTTTGGCAACTCAGTTCCAGGCAATGATCTGGTTAAGCAGTAATCGATTAATTAGGGGCATATAAATCAAGCCATTAATTGTATAAGCACACAATTAATTAAGTGAGAAAATCATGTAGGTGTAGAGTCAATTAGGTTGTAAAACTCATTATAAGTAAAATACACAGCCAATGGAGTGGAATTAAATAGGTAAAATTTAAGGATTAAAAATTAGCTGAGCAAATAAAATCAGTAAGAAGACCATCAACAGAAGTAGTGAATGAGTTAAGCAGGATGAAAGGTAATACAATTATTAAAGAAGTCATCAATGAATCAATAAATTAATTCTTCAGAGAGTGATGTGATCAGTAAAGTAAGGACAAGCAATCCAGTCATTAACAGTAGGCAGTCAAGCAGGCATGAGTACAGCTACCTGGAGAAAGTTTAGTGGGTGTTCTGGGTGCCATCAACAATCACAGTAAAGTAGGTTCCAGAAATACACCTTTCTTGCTGTACTTGCCACTACAGTGTGCCATTGTGCTCCCTGTGAAGAACTGTATTTTATCTATGGGAAGAAAATGCCTTTTTAGAGGAAAATCTGTAAGCAAAGCCCTAGTAACAGCAATATCTCTTTGCAAATGTAAAGGCATACAAAATACAACATCTCTTATTTTGCAATAAATATAGTCAATAGTGAGTTTAGAATATGACAATTCTACTTAGTTGACAAAAAACAATAATGCTCAAGATTGTTTCAGGAATGCTTGCTTCAGGTTTTCAGTCCATTCTATTAAAAATTCAGTTTTGTTATTTCCACTATCTAAGTAGGCATCCAAATGTCTACCGTAGTTACATTTTTAGACATAAAAATCACAGTAAAATGTTTTATCTAAGGTACTAAGACCATGTCTACAACCATTTTCAGTGTGTTTAAGGATTAGCAGCTCATGGTCAGTAGAATCTACAAGCTCTTCCAGGTTTTGCATGGGATCAGTAAAAAGCTATCACCTCGCTACGTGAATGTCAAAAATTAAAGAAAATGTTAACATACTGCCTCTAAAGTGCAAAGATTATGTCAGAATAAATAACATCTAACAGGAAAATTTCTGAGAGTTTTTCTGTTTAGAAAAGTTCCATCATAACAGGCATTTCTGCTGAGCCTAAAATGTTTCAGTTTAAGCACTCCAGATTTAAACTTTCCCTGTATCCAGGAACAGATTTTGCATGTCTCTTCAAGATGCTTATTATAGGGAAGGTCTGGGTTTCTTGCCCTGAGGTGGTCCAGCCAGCAGCTGTCCCCAAACCTCAAAAGAAGGAATGCTTATACTTCCTTACCCATGAGGTAACCCCGAAGATTATGACTCTGAAACTCTCTCTAGGAAAGTGGAGTCTTAGAAATTAAGAGTTAGAACATGGTGAATGATGAGCATCGATATATCACATAATTTTGCATTTTCACACATACAAATCATATAGGCCAATGATAAATGGTATCTTTACCTTTTCCTGATATCAAGCCAAGTATATTAAAAATCCCACCTGTCCTGCGATCTCTTGAACAGGAATGTCCTAGTTTGAGACCTCAAACAGTATCTGTGTGCTACATTTAAATTTTATATTTTTCTGAACTTCTCAGAAATGTTTGTTTCATCATAAATATAATTTAATACTGTGCTTTAAATAGCAATAAGTATCTCCAGAGATATGACTGAGAAGAAAACTATCCAGTGTATGTCTATGGAAAAACATTTATGTGTATACCAATGGAAAACCTTTGGGTTATAACAGTGTCTTTCAAAAGACCTAAAAAACTTACGTAAACACTTGCTGTAAAGGTTCAGATAACAATAGCTTGAAGTTTCACTATTAGCTATATACAATGGACCATATTTTAAAAATATTTTAGGTGTCCAGAGGCTATTTTAATGATAGAATCAATTTTAGTGATTTGTAGAACTTCTCAGAGGATTGGTTGTCACAGGTGAAGGTTGGGATATTGTATTCTAATTTTTATTCCACAACATTAAGTATGAATCACAAACAGCTTGAAAATTACTTGCAATTATGTTTCAGTACACAGTTGCTCCAAACAAAGATTGAGAAATCAATAAAAAAATTAAAATTTAAGTAGAAAGCACCTGAATTCCCTATAGGGTTCACACATCACTCTCCTCTGATGGCAGAAGATCTTGTGCGTTATGTGTTGCAGGAATAATTCCTACATTTTAGGGTAACTGTAATATGCTATTATATACAGTATTTACTAATTCCAAACAAACAGTTATAGGACAGACAGAAAACAAACAAACAAGAAATTCAGCATCATACTTTAATTGTATGTAATAGATATGGAGTTTTTGGTCCCATATTTTATTATATAAATTAAGATATTGTGTGACACAGTATCTTTTTTGTTTTTATGTTACACTAAGTAAATTTATATTTATCAATTTGTAATTGCAATACACAGTTGACTGAGCTAATAAAGCAAAAATACTTTTAAATAATCTGACACAAATCTGTATATAATTTATAAAAATACAGAAGTTACATATTACCTTTTATTCCTTACATTAATGCAACAGAAAGAGTACCCTAATTAGTTTAATTATTTACACTGCTTTGTTCCATTTGCATCCTGATATCAAGGTAATTAAAGATGACTAATCATGTTGGATGGGATGTTAACTTTGCATGAAGTGGAAGCTCTGCCAGTTTTAGAGGTTATATTGGTTTGACTAATCCTTTCTGATGTATTAATTATTTTATGTTTTCAGACTGGATTCTGTCAGAGTATTTAGACACTACTCCAGAATCATACATTAGCATGTCAATGTTCAAAATCATTGTGAACATGTATTAAGAAAGATAAATTTTCTCATGTATTTAAATATGTTTGGCTTGCTGCAATCTAAACATAGATAGAGTTATTTGTTTAACACAGCTTGCTAGTATAATGTAAAAAATCTTTGCTTTTATGAATATATTCAAGAAAACTTTCACAGCATCTTCAAAAAAGGTATGAAAGAAGATTCAGGGTAGTAGAGGTTATCCACTAAATCTCAATCTTCAGGAAAATAAAGGAATAAATCCTCCTAAATATAGGTACATGAGGGAAGAGAAAGTGATTAGGAACAGTCAGCATCGATTTCCTAATGGCAGCTTATGTCTAACCAACCTGATAATCTTCCACAAAGAGATGACTTCCCCTGTGCATGAGGGAAGAGTAGAAGATGTCATTTGCCTTGTCTTGACCTCCCATATTATTATTACAGCCAGTGAGCTATGGTTTGGGAAGGTTGGCTAAAAAATGCATTAAAAATGGACTGAACTATTGTGCTCAAAGACTGGAGATCAATCATATAAAGTCCAACTTGTGGCCAGTTATTAGTGGTGTTCCTCAGGGGTCACTACTGGTGCCAATATTATTTAATATCTTTAACAGAGACAGAGATGGTGAGATAGAGTGCACCCTCAAGCGGTTTTGGGGATGATGCCAAGTGGCATATGGAGTGGGGATGTGGGAGAAAGAGGGATTCACACTCTGTAGGGCAGAGCTGCTGCAGAGCATCCGTGACACTGGAAAACCAGGCAGAAAGTAATCTCCTGAAGTTCAACAAAGGCAGATGGAAACTTCTGCATCTGGTTTGAAATAAACACATGTAACAGTCTCGACTGTGCCCTGGATAGAGACAGACAGGCTCCACAACAGTCACAAAGATCTTTTCAGGACTTCAAGATCATGGTAAACAATATTTTGATTTTTGAATCAGAGAAAATGATTCAGCAGCTGTTGATTTCTTGTCTGCATGGCAGCCCTATGATTCTATAAGCTGAATGTCAGCAGCATCCAGAGTGCTACTCTCAGTTCAGAGATCCCAATAGTCACTGTCAAACCCAAGCGAGTCCAGTGAAGGACCACTGTGACAACTGAGGCCAGAGCACATGTTGCACAAGGAGAGGCAGAGATCACTGGGCTTCGCCTGTGAGGTTGGTGGAACCTGAGTGTGGAGCAGCGACTCAGAAATGTGTTGAAACCTCCATCTTTGGGGATATTTAAAAGAACCTGAAAAGGTCCTCAACAACTTGATCTATTTTACCCTGTTTCTCCGAGGTGGCTGAATCTTCAAGGTCCCTGCTACCTTAATTCATTCTATTATTCTGTGTTGAAGTAGCATTTTACAGAGCTGGATAAATGAAGAACAAATGTACTGTCACCAAATAAACAGCTCCTGCTAAAATCATACCTGCATTATTTGTTATCTATCAATTTTCTTGAGTTCCAGGGGGGTCTTGCAAAAAAAAAAAAAAAAAAATATTTTCTTACCAATCAAATCAGAAGAGGATAAAGAGAAATAAAACCAAATCTTAAAACATCTTCCACCTAGTCCTCCCTTCTTCCCAGGTTTAAATTTACCCCAGATTTTCTCCACCTCCTCCCCACCAGCAACACAAGGAGATGGGGGAATGGGAGTTGTAGTCAGTTCATCACATGTTGTCTCTGCCACTCCTTCCACCTCAGGGGGAGGGATTCTCACACTCTGACACTGCTCCAGCATGGGGTTCCATCCACGGGAGACAGTCCTCCACAAACTTCTCCAATGTGAATCCTTCCCATGGGCTGCAGTTTATCATGAACTACTCCCACTTGGGTCCTTTCTACGTGGTGCAGCCTGCTCCAGCCTGGGTCCCCCTGGGGTCACAAGTCCTGCCAGCAAACCTGCTCCAGCCTGGGCTCCTCTCTCCATGGGTCCACATGTCCTGCCAGGAGCCTGCTCCAACGTGGGCTTCCCATGGGGTCACAGACCCCTTTGGGCACATCCACCTGCTCCAGCGTGGGGTCCTTCCCTGGGCTGCAGGTGGGTCTCTGCTCACCCATGACCCTCCATGGCTGAAGGGCACAGCCGGCCTCACCATGGGCTGCACCACGGGCTGCTGGGGAATCTCTGCTCCAGTGCCTGGAGCACCTCCTCCCACTCCTCCACTGACCTGTGTGTCTGCAGAGTTGTTGCACGTATTCTCACTCCTCTCTCTCTGGCTGCAATTTCTCTTGCCCAGGGTATTATTTTATTTTTTCCCCTTCTCCTTAAACACGTTATTCCAGAGGTACTCCTACCATCACTGATGGGCTCAGTCTTGGCCAGTGGCAGGTCCATCTTGGAGACAGCTGGCACTGGTTCTATCAGACATAGGGAAGGCTTCCAACACATTTTCACAGACGCCATCCCTGTAACCCACTCACTACGAAAACCTTGCCATGCAAACCCAATAGAGTAAGACTAAAAAGATTAAAATTCTTGAGATAAGTTATTTGCAAGAATATGCATAGTTGTGCTTTGCCAGTCTATCAAGTTTTCTTTCTCATTTTCCTCTTCCCCCAGATATTCATGGAATATCATTATAATAGTTCTGAAAGAACTCTTAGCAGGATATTCTTTGCAACACCTTTGTAATTATTCTTCCTCAGCTATGGTTAGATCATGCTCATCCAAACAATTAAACATCAAAAATTAGTGTGTAATATACATTTGTCAAGAGAAAACCTTAAGTGCACTGAGGTTCAACACCCACACAAATATGTTGAAGGCAGTGGAAATGATGATACTCACCCTTCACCTATCTTCTAAAAATTATATTCCCATTTGGGCATATGCTGATGAATAAGAGCTTTGTTGCCTTTTCCACACATTTTTTGCCAAACCCAAACATAATCAATCACTGGTCTCTTCCACTTCATTTACTTGCAAGCTACTTATAAGGACCTCAAAAGTGTGTTTCAGTTTCTTCTTTCACTGTACCGTTAGATGTGACCTACCACTGTACAACAAAGACCTCTGAGGGAAGCTGTTTGCTAATCAATTTCACTTCCACTTGCCTCCTATTAATGAGGATCCACTGCTGAATTCTCAGAAACCCTTATGAGATGATCACTTAATCTGGAACTGAGGAATTTATGCTTATTCAATTTCCTGTGCTGAATGACAATTCCCAATTTTCTTTTTTTTTTTTTTTAATCCATATTGCACAATGTTATTTAACCACATCCATTTTTTCCCTCTTGAGCATATAGTTTTCTAATAAGACTGAAGTGTAGTTATGGGCTCATCTCAATTATGAGAAAAATACCTTTCACAATTTAACTATTTCACATGTAAAGTGCAACCACTTAGTTTATGTCCCAAAGTGCTCAAGTCCTATTTCTTTTTTAAAGTGTGCAACTAGACTATAGAATGTATTAACTCTGGTTCATCTGTTACTGACTTGTGGGAGGCAATAGCAGAGCAAATCATTACATTTCATTACACAAAATACAGGAAAATAGTCATAACGTTAGGATATGCATACACCAATGCCAAACATAAAAATTTATCTTATAGTTCTACATTAGTGTCTAGAAACAGTCATGAAAAGATGACTTTGGACAAAGAAATACATACATTATAAGTGAAGATCACACTTTAAAAGCTGCAGCTAAAATTTAAGTTAGGCAATGTAACTGAGAAAAAGCCAACTGTATAACAGAAGGAGAACATGGATGGACATTCTTCCATTGCATGACACGGGGTATTATGGGTTTATGTGACAAGCTGCAAACTGGGGTTCCATAGCATGGTTAAATGCTGTCCTACCTCAATTTTGTAAGACAAATCCTAACACTTTTGAAAACATAGGTATATGGGTCCTAATTTGAAATGATGAAAGGACACACTGAGAAAACTGAAGTGTAAGAGGCTTCTATCACTCCTCCTGTTGTTACTGAATTGCAAGTGTCCACAGAAAACCATCTCACTAAAAAAAAAAATGCATGAAGACTAGTCTGAAGCTGGTGTTAAAGTCAGGCTTAAGAAGATAATTTTCCTATTTGAAAATATCACTAATAACTGAGGAGTCTTCCTACTCACCTATACTTCTTTATTGAAAAATACATAAGGTTTAAGGAAGAACAAGCATTAACTAATTTGTTGACATTTACTGTCAATTCAAGAAACCCATTTTAGATGGAGAAGAATAAAGCATACTTAAGGCATAACAAACAGCAGAAAAGGTGCTATTGTTTTCTCTTCTAGGTACTTATCCACTCTCACAACAGACAAAAATGAATACTTTTACATGAAAGAAGAAATTCTGCTTTTTTTCCACTTTGTTGATTTCAAAACTGTGAACAATCTTTAAATCTTATTTCCTCATTCTGCCAAATAGGAACAGATCGTGTACATAAGCCCTGAAAATTTCAAATAATAACCATGTCAACCAGATTTGCTGACACTGCTCTTCACATGTCACATAATGGTTTCATTAAGCTAAAAGCAGGAATAATTAAATAAACATTTATTTTAGGCATTTGAAACGAAAAAATTTGTATTACCTGCTTCTTGAAAATTGTCCCTGTTTATCTGGCAGGGATTTGTCTATGAAAATGTTTGATTTGTTTACTAAATCAGAAATCAATGCTCTTTAATCAAATTATTTACTTACACATCTCTGATGATAATAAGATGTTGCTTTTCAGTAAAATATTTAGTCACATATATAATATCACTAGAAAGTGTTCAATCTTAGTGGGCTAGTTATCTAGATACAGCTGTCTGATATTTATAAACTCCTAAGCCACTTAACATTCTTTTTATTTTGATGTTTTAAATTTATGTTTATCATTACAAATTATTTCTTCAAACATTACTGCTATGTTCCATCAAATTTACTCTGTCTGCAGAAAATACATTGCTTATAAATATTTGGGAAAATGAGAAGTAGTTTTAGTAATGAGAAAGGTTAAATAAATACAGGTTGTAGTGGGTTAACCTTAGCTGGCTGCCAGATGCCTGCCAAGCTGCTCTCTCACTTCCCCTCCTTGGGGAGCAGAGGAGAAAATAAGATGGAAACTCATCGGTTGAGATAAGGACAGGGAGATCACTCACCAATTACTGTCATAGTCAAAATAGACTTGACTGGGGGAAGATTAATTTGTTGTCAATTAAAAATAGAGCAGGACAGTGAGAAACAGAACCAAAATCTCTGTCATTCCACCCCAACCCTTTTTCTTCCCAGATTTAACTTCACTCCTATATTTTTAGCTGTTCTACCTCCTCCTCACCCTGGCTGAGTGGCACAGTGGCATGGGGAATGGGGCTTCTAGTCAGTTTGTACCACAGTGTCAGGCACTCCTTCCTCCTCACATTGCTGCCCTGCAGCTAAGCATTGATCCAGCACTGGGTGCCTCCAGTGGGATGCAGTCCTTGACCAACTTCTCCGGCATGTGTCCTCTCCATGTGCTGCAGTTCTTACAGAAGTACTCCAGCATGGTTCTTTTCCATGGGGTACCGTCCTTCAAAAACAGATTGGTCCTGAGTGGGTTCCACATGGGGCACCTGCGTGACTCACCATGGCCTGCAGCTTCCTTTGGAGTATATCCATCTGCTCCAGTGTGGGGTCCTCCACAGGCTAGAGTACAGATATCTGCTCCACCATGGTCTTCTACATGGGCTGCAGGGGATCTGGCAACTGAAGCAACTCCTCCCCTTCCTTCTTCTCTGGCCATGGTCTTTAGGGCTGTTTCTCACACTTTTTTCTTACTCCTCTCTCCCTCACAGCTGCTGATAATAATTTTCTTACCCTTTCTTGCACTTGCTTTCCCCAGTGTGCCCACCCATGGCTGCGGGGCTCAGCTGTGCCCTGTGGTGGGTCCCTGGGCGGTGGCTGGAACTAGTTGAGTCCAGTATGAGGCAGCCCTGGCCCCTCCTCACAGAGGGCACGCTGCAGCCCCCCCACTGCCAGCACCTGAACATCTGCACCCAATGCACAGGGACTATCTATAATTTCAGTGTTTTTGTTAACATATTTCAATATTTCATTAAACATTTATAAGCATTGAGACCAATATGTATGTTTTGTTCCCTGAGTCAAGTTTTTTAGCAAAAAGAATGATCAATCCTATATAAAATATGATCTAAGAGGAAACATTGACGTGAAAAGACAGGGTATGTTACATATATATGTTTGTGTGGTAGAGAAGGAGAAACCACATCACAGCAGTGCTCAATTACAAGAAAGCAGATAAAGGAATATCTCATCCACAGAGAAGTAATGTTCTCAAAATATAAGAAGAGAGTTTAGATAGATGGAAAAAAACCGTGCCTGTGTAAAGCATAGAACACTCTTCTTTCCATCTGAAACAGCTACTGGAGAAGATGGGAGATCACTTGAAATCTTCAAGAACATGTTGGGTGACTGCCAGGAGTGATAACCATATAGCTGTATGGTATAGAAGAGGAACTGAAGGGGACTGAATGGACAGTGAGGTTATGCAAATGAGGGTTTATAAAACCCTTACAGATGTATTTATCTGCACTTCTGCATGCTATGTACCTATACATTTTGTCTTTTTACAACTACAGAAACAAATCCCGTATTTTATAGCATATGTGTACATGAGCCACATCCAATGTGTAAATTCAGTTGAAATACACTCTAACAGTTCTATTTGCTGAATAAAATAATCTATGCTAAAGCATAACATTATCTTGACAGAAATCATCCTCTGAGAGTAATACATGGACCACAAAAACACTCTCACACTCTGAGAACATTTGCTCAGATTACTGAAGTATTAGCAAGTCCCCAGATCATGCATATCACAATGAACTAAAATTCATTAGGTTAAGAACCAAATTCTTGCTATCAGTCATTCAGGGAAAATATACATTTGGCTGATCCTCCCACTCATTTGCCTCTGCATAATTACTCTTTCTGTTAATAATCATCATAGTTTTTAAATGATCATCGAAGATTCTGGAGAACACAAATTCCAACATCAGATTTAAACCTTCTGGAGGGGTAACATTTCTTATCAGTGTTTGCTATTTCAGTATCTCTACTCAGAACCTTATTAGGAGAGAAAATATAGAAAGAGAGGAATATGGAATAATGGCAAGAAAGATACCAGGTCCATTAAATACAGTAATTTTTCTGTATACAACAAAAATAAATCTGTTTATTTAATATTTTATTCTCTTATCCTCTTTTATTTTAATCCTACCTGGAAGGAAAAGGAAATATTCCTGAAACATATTATATGTATGTGCTATAAAATGTTTTATTCCCTTAAGTCTAATACAGATGCAGAAAAATTTCTCTAGTTCTGTGAATTCCAATGGGCAAGCTACAAGAGGGAAGCTTTAACAGTATCTCAACTAACATCTTTTCACAGTAACGTTACCAAATTTATTGAAGTTCAGATGGTGTTAAGAAACTTGTATGGATATAAATTCCCCATTTTATTCACTGTTTGCCAATTATTAGTTTCATTCTCTCTCATAAACAGCTATGAAATCAGAGTAAGAAAATTTTGCTCTGAAGCTTTTAAACTAATTTTAAACCTTCAATCTCTCTCTCTGTCATTAACCATCAGATTCTGTACCTGAACTTGTCTTTCTGCTCTCTTTTTATCCCCATACACTTCTAACAACGCATTTTACCACTCAAGACATTTAAAATTTTATTTCTATTCTGAAGTTTCTACTAGCTGGATAATTCATTTAACTTGCACTCTGTCCTTCAGCACAGTTTGGTGTTTTAGTTAAAATTATCTTTGTATTTCCTGGGAAAAAAAAAGATCATAGCCACTCAGACATCTGAGATTTATCTAAGTTTTTAATATATCTAGCTATATGGACATATATTAGGCACAGGGACATTCAACGTGTAAATAAAAATATTACATACCCTCAAAGAAAAGATACTAATTTTGAACCAATACTGTAATATTTTTTCCCCTGTCTTATTTGCTTATCACATGGCCAAAGAATTCTTTCCTGTATTGGTTGAACCTGTGAAAATTATTATTATTTTCTACTTTTTTTAATGTATTTACAATTACTGTTAAATATCAAGAAAAAACTCAAGACTGTAGTTCTTTCTAACATCTAGGCAACCCAGTTCCAATATAAGAGACCCAGAATACAGTGCATGGTATAATGCAAAACAATTGATTATTCACAGATATTTAAGAGGATATTCACATAATATACACAGTCCTGCAGTGCCATTCTTTTCCTGACTCTTTGCAAAATCAGCTTTTTCAATTCCAAATCCCACTTCACTTCTTACATTTGAAAAAAATCAAACCTCTTTATTTGAAGGGGTGCCCCTTCCCCAAGCCAAAGTTATTTCAGAATACAAGCTCTGAGCATGCGCCAACATGCTCAGACATGATGCCCCTCACTGACAGTTCAATTACTGACTTCCTCAACTCTTTAACTCAGAATAGGTCTGGGATGCCACCAAAGGTACCTAGCAAGATCCAAGACAAGGATGGGGCTGCTGAACTGAGTTATTCACTGCCCTCCCAAGAAGGATTAAGATTCTAATATAAACATCCAGGGAGAACAGTCCATGTTGTGTAAGTAAGACTGTGGTATCATAAAGAGGATGATCACCAGAGAATGGACAGATGAGACTGAGAAACCATTAGAATAAAACTTTTCTTTGAGTACCAGTAGTTGAAAGGCAGTAAAAAACTGACTAGTTAATAAAATTAATTTTTCAGACTGAATCTGCATCCAGATCTGATAAGAGTCTAAATTTTCTGTTGTTTATCTCACACCTTATATCTAAATTAAAAAATAAAATAAAATAAA
>NW_010225017.1:0-28233 GCF_000690775.1 Eurypyga helias
TGCTGAACAGTACTGGTCCCAACACCGATGACCCCTGAGGAATGTCGCTTGTCATGTGTCTGGACTCCGACATTGAGCCGCTGACCATAACTTTGAGTGTGGCCATCCAGCCAGTTCTTTATCCACTGAGTGGTCCATCCATCAAATCCATGCCTCTCCAATTTCTAGAAAAGGATGTTGTGTGGGACGGTGCCGAACACTTTGCACAAGTCCAGGTAGATGTCATCGGTTGCCTGTCCTCTATCCACGAAGGTCGTGACCCCATCATAGAAGGCCACCGTATTTGTCAGGCACAAACTGCCCCTGGTGAAGCCACATTGGCTGTCACCAATTATCTCCTCGTTCTCCATATGCCTTAGCATGGTTTCCAGGAAAATCTGCTCCATGATCTTGGCAGGCTCAGAGGTGAGACGGACTGGCCTGTAGTTCCCTGTATTCTCCTTTTTTTCTCTTTTAAAAGATGGGGGTTATGTTTCCCCTTTTCCAGTCAGTGGGAATTTCATCAGCCCACCATGACTTCTTGAATATGATGGACAGAGGTTTTGCAACCTCATCTGCTAGTTCTTTCAAGACTCCCGGACGAATTTCATCAGGTCCCATGGACTTGTGCATCTTCAGGTTCCTTAGGTGGTCCCAACCCTTATCCTCTCTAACCATGGGCGGCTCTCCATTCTCCCAATCCCTGCCCTTGTCTTCTGTGACTCTGGGGGTATGGCTTATGCCCTTATCAGTGAAGATGGAAGCAAAAAATTCATTATCTCTGCCTTCTCCATATCCTGGGAAACCAGCTCTCCCATTTTCTTCCACAGAGGGCCCACATTCTCCCTGATCTTCCTTTTATCCCCTACATACTTATAGAAGCCCTTCTTGTTGGCCTCGATTTCCCTAGCCAGGGTATTTCTGTCAGGGCTTTGGCTTTCATGATCTGATACCTGAATGGTCAGACAACTTCCCTGTAATCCTCCCAGGCTACCTGTCCCGGCTTCCACCCACTGTAGGCTGCTTCTTTTTGCACCTCAGTTTCTCCAGGAGCTGCTTGTTCATCCACGCAGGCCTCCTGGCATTTTTATCCAACTTCTTCCTCATTGGGTTGCATGGCTCCTGAGCTTGGAGGAGAAGACCCTTGAATACTCACCAGCTTTCTTGGGCTCCTGCTCCCTCCAGGGTTTTATCCCATGGAACTCTGCCAATCAGTTCCCTGTAGAGGCTAAAGTCCGCTCTCCTGAAGTCCAGGGTAGTGAGCTTGCTGCGCACCCTCCTTGCCTCCGTAAGGATCTCAAACACCATTTCGTGGTCACTGCAGCCAAGGCTGCCCTTGAGCTTCACATCCCCCACCAGCCCCTCCCTGTTGGTGAGAACAAGGTCCAGCATAGCACCCCTCCTCGTCAGCTCCTCTATCACTTGGAGAAGGATGTTATCATCAGTGCATTCCAGGAATCTCCTGGTTTGCTTGTGCCCTGCTGTGTTGTCCCTCCAACAGATATCGGGGTGGTTGAAGTCCCCCATAAGGACCAGGGTTTGTGAACGTGAGGCTATTGCTGTCTGCCTGTAGAGGGACTGCCTCATCCACTCGCTCGTCCTGGCCAGGTGGCCTGTAGCAGATTCCTATTACTATATCCCCTCTTCCTGTCCTCCCTTTAATCCTGACCCATAAGCTCTCGGTCAGCTCCTCATCCATTCCCAGGTGGAGTTCCATGCTGGTTTCTGACATATGTGAAGAACCCCCCTCCATGTCTCTCCTGCCCATCCTTCCTGAAAAGCCTGTATCCTTCCATTCTGACACTCCAGTCTTAGGAGCCCTCCCACCATGCTTCCACGATGCCAATGAGATCATAGCCTCTCACGCATGTGCACAGTTCTAGCTCCTCCTGTTGATTTCCCATGCTCTGTGCGTTCACATAGAGGCATTTAGGATGGGCCTCCAGTGAAGCTGGCTTGCTGACTGGAGCCTCTGGAATTCTCTTGTTTTGTTTGCCAGGTGCTCTCTTGGTGATCTGTGATTCTTCTCCAGAAGCTGTGCATCTGTTGTCAGCACTAGTGGTTTTGTCCCCTTCCCCCTTCAAACCTAGTTTAAAGCCCTGCCAATTCATGGGTGAGGATCTTTTTTCCCCTTTGAGACAGCTGCATGCCACCTGTTCCCAACAGGCCCAGTACCATGTATACCTCCCCATGATCAAAACCCCCAAAATTCCACTGTTGGCACCAGCCTCTGAGCCGCATGTTGATCAGCTGTGCTTTCCTATTCCTTCCAGTGTCCTTCCCTGCCACTAAAGGGATTGAGGAAAATAGTACCTGTGCTCCCAATCCAGCACTAATTGCCTCAGTGCCCTGAAGTCCCTTTTGATGTCTTTTGGGTTTCTCATCACTGCTCCCCTGCAAGACCCATAGTGAGGATATAATCCAAGGGCTGTACCAGACCAGGGAGTTTTCTGGTGATGTCTCTGATGTGGGCCCCAGGGAGGCAGCAGACTTCCCCATGTGATGGGTCTGGTTGGACCCTCTGTTCCCCTCAGTAGGAAATTGCCTATGACAATGACCCTCAGTGCTGCAGGGTGCTGTTGAAATCTAAAGCTAAGCATTTCAAGAGGAAGAGTCAGCTCCTCTGCAGAATACTGAAATTGTAGAGGATACAAACCATTATCCAAAGCAATCCAAACAATTTCCAAAGCAAACACAAACACTGCCCAAGTATCACCACCTACTTGCTATAGGGCAGAAGTGGTCAAAGCCTCCCTACAATCAGCAAGTGAGCTAAACAGCTTTGCCACTCATGTCATACAGAAAATCAAATTCCTCCAACTTCATTATATAGAGGACAACAGAAATTATCAAAGTAGCAAAATTGTGCCACTGGAACAGAATGCAAGACAGAACCCACATTGAACATACATACAAAACAAGAAAATCCTTTTATTATCATCAGAGAAAGGTAACAATTGCAAAAAAAAAAATATTACATCAATTTTTCATACACCCTGAACATGGGAACCATGGAAAGTAACTATCATCGCTTCCTTTTCCACCTTGCTGTTCCTTAGTCCCTCTCAAGAGACAGGGCCAAACCCACAGCCAGAGGCAAGAGCTATCCCAGCTGCTACTATGATGTCAATGGATATTGGAAAAGCCAGTGAGACAAGGATAATTAAGTGCATGTGCAAGCTCTGTAGGAACCCTAGCATGACTATCAGCAGCAACAAGCAGGAAAAGAGGCATATTGAACAGCAGAAGTTACTGGTAATAAATCAAAACGACCTTGATACAAACTCTTTGGATAAAAGAGACTGTCTCAATAATTGTAATTCCTTCTGTTTCCCAGATTGCTATTTTTAGAGTTTACCAGCCAGTTTCAACAAAGCCACATAAGCCTTGACTGACATTATGTCAGAGACTAGCCGAGACTTATTCACAATAGGTCAGCCATTAAGAAGTGCTGTTTTCAAATTACAATAATCTTATAGATGCAGTGTCTAATGGACCCACAGCAAGACAGGCAAAACTCCCAGACTGCTGAGCATATCCTCTTAACCAATCCCATCCATCAGGGCTGCCTAACACCACTACTGTGGATGTCTCAAGAAAAATTATGTGTCCCATACCAAGCATACACTGCAAATAACTCAACTTTTCACACTCATTACTAGGTTATTTTATTCCTTAAATGTCAAACAGTTGACATGCCTTTTAATAGGAAATATAACAAAGGCCATTTGTACTTTTTAAGTCCAGCATTCTCTAACCAAATTTCATGGAATAAAGTCAAGAGCATACAGCACCCTCTGAAGTGAAAAGTTGCTTCTTAGCAGACCTGGTCTAGCAAATAAAATAAAAAGTCTTCTTTCAGTCAGCCAGTCTCTCCACACATAACTCATAGTATGAAAGTTATATGGGAGAGTATAAATAAGTGTACACAGCAATATTTCTTCTAAACCAATACAGTTTTCCAGTCAGTAAAGTTCAGTTTCTAATTTCAATTCTGAAGCCACAATCTGTCTGCCTGACAAATTTTACAGACCTTCCCCTATGTCCCCCCAGCTCTTTATTTCAATTGAAATGTATCTATCAGTAGAAGACATAGTAATTTTTACAGTGGTGTTTGGCAATTTATCTGATAAGTACATTTATTTCTGTTAACATATGCCCTCAATTATTAGAACAGGGTTATAAATTCTTTTAAATTACCTATTTGTATTTTTGGATTACAACAGGCAAAGCAAGCTTAAAAAAAACCCTAAGTTTCTGTATCTACAGGACAAAAGACAAAAAATTAATTTCAGTAATTTCTTAGTTAAATCTCTTATATTCAAGTACCTCTTGAATATTCTACTTTGTATTATTAAATATCAAGCTCCTCTGGGTAACAAACAAAATGGGAAATAGTTTGCAACCTACAGCAATCCAACTCCACACTGTGGCAGTCACAAATGAACTGGAAGGCAAGATGCATTTCAGTTCTCAACACACAGGCTGAGTTTTGTGGCAAGAAGCTGAAAGATTACAAGTCATAATTCATAATTTCATTTTAAAACTTCTTTATTTTTCTTCAAAGAGTGCTATTTCCTCTGCACCCTTTTAGATGGGTGGCAACAGTACCTTCAGGAGTCGGCAAAGGCATGCAAAAAAAGCCTGCTTTTCCACTTCCCTGACTTGTTTTAGTTACAAAGCCCGCAAGAGAAATAAACACCTCAGTAAAGAGGAGGGTCTTCTTAGCAAGATATACAATAAGTATTCCTTATGTAATAAGAGTTTAAGGAATGATTAACAGAAGAGAAACCTCATGTTGAATTACACCAGTGGATCAGAAAGGCTGTATTTGTCTTCATGACAATACGATCACAACAACAAAAAAAGATGTAGGCTTTACTAGGAAATACTGCTTACAACATACCACAATGATTCCTCTTTCAGGCTACAAAAAGCTCTAGACTTCTAAAAATGTCTTACTTTTACTTTCTCTTTCTCTCTTTTTAAAAAATTCTCACTTGCTATTTTTTGGCATAAGCTCCAAAAATTTCCAGCCAAAGAACTATTTCAGACCACAGCTCTATTTCAGACATGTTTTCCTTTAAAATAAAAAGACAGAAATAAAATTGATATTCAGAAGATAAAAGCCTTAAAAAGCCATCAGTGACGTTCTTCCTAAATCAATAGCATCCCTTCCCATCAAGCATTTTCACAAATTTCATCAATTAAAACCAAAAAAGAATTCTAGGATAGTATACGTAAACTTGCATTTGACAATCATTTCATCTTAAAAAAAAGGCCATCTATTACCGTTCTGTCTCAGCACATCCTGCAAACTAAGCGCCTGTTCCTGAATTTCAGTGAAAGTACTCACACAGCAGAAATATAAGAATCCAATAATTCTTGTCTTACTTATTAAAAGTGCTTACCCCAAGTACTAAATATATGCCACAGGCAGGAACTGATCTTACAACACTTCAGTTAAGCCTGCAATACATTTAACACATAAAGCAGCCCAGTTCTATCATGTAGAGAAGGATTCAATGTTAGCAGGTAGTAGCTGCCAGCATTTGGATACTGTTATTAGAAATGGTTTCGGCAGTTTGTACACACAGTATTGATGTGCCTTCTGGTTCAGGCATTAGTAGCTAGATCACGCACTTGAATCACTCTGTGAAAGGCACCTTTAAAATAGAGCGGGGTTCTGAGATCATTTTTATCACTGTAAAAGCAGAGCAGTTTCATTGACTCTTATGTTTAAAGTCAAGGTGCTGATTTTACTCCCTGCCTCTTCTAACACAGTCCAAGAGGGACAAGAGTGAGACACTCCAACCAACAAAATCTGAGCAAAAATGAGCAGACTTTGGAAAGGCAGACTGGTGTCACCCATACAAAGACAAAAGCAATTAATCTCTGACACGTGGAACAAATAATATCCCAGTTTTCCATAGCACTGAACATTGCTCCCACGCTGAATTTTTTTGTGTTAGAAGAATACAAAGAGAAGATAAAGTTGTTCTTCTAAAGTTGACTAGGCCTATGCAGCTACCCAGAACAAAATGGGAACCATTAGTTGATACAACTAAGAGGACATGGTGCAGTAGTTGCTGCTTGTGCAGCACATTGAAGCCAACGAGAAGAAAGACTTTCCCCTCATCTGACCTAGTTCTGTCAAAGATTCACACATGGAGATAGTGGGTGTAGAGGTGACACATGCAGTATCTTTAATAGTTCTGGAAGGCAGCAACTCACACTGAAGAATACCAAGACCCTGATGGGGAAAGGAAAGCTAGCTGAACTGTAGAAAATTCAGACAAGATACTAGAAGGCTGCCCAGAATTGTAAGCATACAAGTGAAGAAAATTGAATAGACCAGGGGCAATCCATTTTACAAAAGCAAAACAATGCTGGAAAAAAAAGAGCCAAACAGATGGTTGGTGTCAGGACAAAGCTACCTGATGCTGCAGGTTTGTCTTATTTGAAGAGAGCTCCAGATTTCAAGAATCTCCATCCCTCCGCACCCCCACCCCTGCCCCCCTTTTTTAAAACAGCATGTAAAAATATTGTAATAATCCAGTATAATTGCAAAAACATAATCCAATTTGCTGGATTGTGAATTGCTGCTGACTGCACTGCGACAGATGCAGCATAGAAAGGCACTGTCACTACAGAGCTTTTCACAAAAAAAAAAAATCAACAAAGAATAGCAGGAATAAGGAGAAAAGGCTCAAAACCACATTACCTTTTCATTAGATTATTCTAAGAAATAAATATCCGTGAATTCCATCTCCGTGTATACCCAGCCATTGGTAGCTGGGTATATTCTGTAGAAACAGGGGAACAGATTGCCCAGGAAGGCTGTGGATTCCATTCTTGGAGCTACACAAAGTCCGACTTGTGCACGTCCCTGAGCAGCCTGATGGTAGGTGACCCTGCGCTGAGCAAGGGAATTGACTGTAGGATGCCCAGAAGCCCCTTCCCACTCCAGCAATTCCCTAATCAAATTAGAATGGATTTCTGAGAGCTATTTCAAAATGACTGGCTTTCCACAAAATGAGAGAGGGTACTATAGAGTTAAAGCCTTGGAAAAAAGCAGAATACAATTGTGAATGAACTCAACAAACATTTGTTAAATCAGCTTTACTGCAGAACAGAAGAGGACCTTGAACAATACCATGCAGGAAAAGCATTGGTCAACACTGATGAACAGATTCATGGAGGACCCTGACAGTGAGGAGCAGCAAAACAAATTCACAGCCTGGAAATGAAAGGCCAAAAAACCCATCATCTAGTCACCTACTTAAAACTAAAGTTAAAGGGCATACACAGCCATGGCAGGTGTCTGAGGCAAATCTTAATCCAACATAGTCAATATGGCGGCCTTTCTGACCATATCACTAATTTTCTTCACAGTTTCTAGGCAAGCCACTCTATTACGGGAGTGCAACAAGCAGGAATATATAAAAGGTCGCCCCATACAGAAAGGATAACAGTCACAGGTCAAAAGGGATCAGTGACTTTCTTGGAGAAAATAAAAAGGCCCTTGATGAAAGAAAGACATGACAGAACTGGGAAATACGTGAGCCACCTCAGTACTTGTTTAGTGCATTTTGACCCAGGGTCTTGCTCAAAACATACCATCAAAAATAATTTCAAAAAGTGTGCTTTATTTTGTCAAATCAACCTCCAAACCGAGAAATTCCAAACAATAAACCATTCTTTCCTCTGTCACCTAGTCTTCCTAATTAGACCACAGGACTGTGGCAACTACTGCATGCCATTTTAAAACACATATACATTCTTGTCCACCCCAAAAGAGAAGTTTTGTTTGTTACCTCTTACCGACAGTTATTTTGACAGTTCTTTTCTGAGAGTCCATCCTCATCTTCTCCCATAATATCCACTGCCGAAAATATCAGTGCAACCAGAATTGCAAAGCAGCATACCAGTGCAAAGATCACAATGCATCTTTGCTGAGACTGAAAGAGATTAAGATTAAAAAAGTTTTAATGGCATGAGCACATTCTAGTCAATGACCTGAGACTCTAAAACTTTTACATAACATCTAAAATTCTTTGAAGCTCTTACTGCCATAGTTGTCAACATCAAACACATCCCGGGATGGAAACACTCGCAAAACTGTCCTTCAGGTATCACCTTGAGAGGTGTTTTAAATCTCTCAGACACTGTTAAATAATTCATGTCACAAATAATATTCATCATTTAAACTGTTTTCTGTTTGTACCACAAGGAAAGCATTATGCATGAAAATAATGATTCTTACATTAACTACGTATTTTCTGATCGCGCCTCATCAATAAAGCACACACTTAGGTTGGCACTCAAAAGTCTTGAGAGCTTTGTTGTGTTTGGCTGAAATAAAACATGTCATTGCAAGAACCCTGAAGAGCAAAGTAATTTTTTTTCCTCACTAGACAAAGTAACTGACATTGTTACTATGATTGTCACAGCAACTGAGACACTTTGGCAAGTCCTTGCCCCACAGTACTTATAAGGAAAACAAATTCACCGAGGGTAGATGGGTTTCGGGGAAACAATGGGAGGCTGTTGCTCAATATGATAGGCAGCGCTCTCCGCTTCTCGGATTAAACACTGAAACATGGCATAGCACTACCTTATTTTACACTGTGAAATCCTGCAGTACTAAATCAGATATGACTGCGCAAACCTCCTAAAGACAACCTGCTGACATGCGGCTTACGGAGCTGCATGAACGTAAAGCAAATTTTGTTCTGAAACCAAACGCTCAAACACGTAGAGCATATATTTTTCTACTGAAGAAAATTTGCACAAAACCACACACATGTATATAAATATTAAAGTCTAACTTATGTTGCCATAGTTATTTTCTTAATTTGCATGACTGCTTGGTAATTAAAATTTCACATAAAGAAAAAAAGCTTTATAAAGGAATGGGAAAGTAGGAAAGTATATGGGAAAGCAGGAAAAGTGCAAGGGAAAGGAAGCAACACCATGCTGGCAGGATTTCCATTGTTCCTGACATTTCATTCAAGAGGTAGTAAGTTTCAAAGTAATAAGAATGTTTTCCTGTATGCATAAAGAAAAGGCCTGAGTGTTCCTTCTTCTTTTAAATAATCTTCCAAAACTTCCAAATAAGTACATGGCCCAGAAGAAACAAGCTCATGCATTTGAGAACAAATCAGATATAAGCATTTTATTTGTCTGTGAAAAATCTAAAACAGAGCAAACAACTTCTTCAGACAAACAGGCACCACTATCCTGAAATCTAGTGCAAAATGTATCCTTCCACCTAGCAGTAACACTGAATATGCCACTTAGGTTAAATACAGATTTTAAACAGAATGCATATTAGACACTTTAAACATATATTTGAAATGCTACAAATCTGTATTTTCTAATACATTACCTAAAATCTTAGAAGAATGCAGCATAAGAAAATCTTGTTCAAGCATTCACAAAGCCTATCTCTAAAATCAATAAAATTTTGGCTTTTTTTCTTTTTCCTGCTGCTAGGTATTATCATGGCAACATATGAAAAGAATTAGGAATGACTACATTTGGGTGCCCAGAACTAAGGGTGCAGTCAGACATGCAGTAACACTTAAAAGAAAAATGTTAAAAATTGCCTCATACTAGTGGCAAAAAAACGTAAGAAGTGCCAAAAGATAGAGACATTCAGAGCTGGGACACTGCTTTATGCCATTTCTTCATCACACTCTTGCTAAGATGACCATTGTCTCATGCGGATTTTCACGGTTCTGTAAGTGTATTTGCAGAAACTGATGCAGCTTCTTCCAAGTGCTGAGCATATCACCATGGCAGCAAGATAACAAAGCTACTCCCAAACCAGTGAGCCAAGCAGAACCAGGGCTGTTTCTCCAGCCCCTGAGAGCAGGTGACATGACCCAGCACGGCTCATAGAATCATAGAATTGTTTAGGTTGGAAAAGACCTGTAGGATCATCAAGTCCAGCCCTTAACCTAGCACTCCCAAGTCCACCACTAAACCATGTCCCTAAGCACCACATCTACATACCTTTTAAACACATCCAGGGATGGTGACACAACCATGTTTTATTAAAAGGAGTCCACAGTACCCTTTATCACATGTCATGAGTCATAAAATAGCCCTGAAAACCCTTTAACTACCTTAAAATGTAAACACCAAAAGTTATATAAAACCTACAGTATTTCCAAAATTATATGGTATCACAAGAAGGAAGTGGGGTTGGGGTGGAAAAAAAGCAGGTACAACAGATACCTTAAGTTCCTTCATTATTAGAAAATTTTGTAATAGCAGTTTAGAGGTGGTTAGGTTCAAGGTATGCAGAAAAGAGAGGCCAAAATAATTCTGAATGGATTCTCCTTTCTAGCTTTTAATTCCCATTCCACATAAATTTGGGGAACACATTCAAAGCTTCTTGACTTCTGCACTGTAGCTGAAATTTGTTAAGTTTAAATCCCCGTTCTTTCAGTTCTGCATGCGTACAGCCCATCAAGCTCTGCAGTTTGAGGGACTGCTGCTCACTATAAGCAGCAAAAAGTCAGCACCACTTGTAAGACCACCCCTATTCTACCAGCACTAAAATTAAGACAGAGCTGCACAAACCTGATTTACACAGATCCCTTATATCATGCATTTGTCTGGCAATTATAACAGACTAGTTATTTCACTTTTTCTTAAGTACCAGCTTAACAGCATGGTTACAAATAATGTAGGGGATGTTTTAAATCCCCCCCCCAAAAAAAGTCGGCAACAAAAAAACCCCACACAAATAAATAAATCCCCCTCCCCCCCAAAAAAACCCTCCAACCTTATCAAACTGTGACAGCAGAATTTTCTCTTTGAACTAAGGATGGCACAAAATATTAAATAAAGAAAAAATTCCAAGTTTGCAATTCTCCTTTACCTACATTTTTAGGCACAGGGCTGAAAGGTCAGGCAAAAACCATTTAAAAAACATGTATAGAGCCAGTAAGGAGGATTTTGAATGGTTTTACGGTTCATCTTGAAACTACTCCTCTTGAGTGGTGACTTTTGATTGTTTTTAAATCTATATGTTACATTAGCAATTAATATTTGAATATTGCTTAGATTCAAATTGATGTTTACATTACAAAACAAAGAATAAAAAATAGCTACTGGCACTAAACTAGTCTTCTAAGCCTTTCTCTTGACAACGGTAATAAATCTTAATTTTCACACTTTAACGCCATACTGCAGACAATTTTTTAATAGGTTTTTTCTAATTAAAATAGATTAAAACAGAACATGTCACTGTTCTATTATAGCATCCATGTATGCCTGTGTGTATGTGTGTGTGCATGTGTGAGTAAGAGCACATTTCTTGAAAGAATTCAAAATAGAAGAGCTCATGCCATAGACAGACTAGAAGGAATCTGTTCAATTTGCTCTTCAGACTCGTGCGTCGGTGGGCTTGGGCAGACTGTTTGCTTGATGATGCTATGTTGTTGTGCATCCCCTTGGCAACTGGGATCCCTGCTTCCGTCAGTAGATGTTTAAAAACCCTCCGTCTTTAAGCTTTCAGTCTTCAACACTTAATTACAGAATACAGGGTCGGAACGGACCTCTAAAGCTTATGTAGCCCATCTGTCCATATACACAGCTAATTTATACAAATATTACTTCTAACAGATATTTGTCTAACCTGTCCCTAAAAATCTCCAGTTGAAAGATATCCTACAGGCTCTGCAGAGAACTCATCCCATGTGTTAGTACTTTATTGTTGTCTAACTTTGGTCTCCATTTTCAGCAAGTATAGGAAGGAAAAAAAAAATATATTGCAGCGTAAGAGATTTAAGTATTACATTCTTTCCTGCTGCAGTATTTGAAGACTGCTAAAGATGCTAAGAGGCCAGGGGCCAAACCATCTACTAGAGCTTGACTGGACCTGTCAGAGGACAACTGAGATGTCACCCTTAACAGTGTGAAGATCTGCCTACTGTAAGCCCAGAAATTCTGCTGCACGAGAGAAAAGATTTCTTCGGAGCTTATGGAAGATTTGGAACAAAACTCCTTGAGGAAAAAGGACTAAAAGAAATGCTGCTGGTTTTCATTTCATTAGCAATTTCTGTTTCTTTCACCTGCCTCATCTGGCTTAAAAAAATACCTACATTAAATCAAACCTACCAAAACACTGTGTTTACTAAACCAAAGCATAGTATTTTTTGTGCTGTTATACCCCTAGGTAGAGAATGAAAAAGAGCAAAAGCTGCACAATGGGTATGCAGTATAGTACTGTTCAGACTAGGCTGTAATCTGAGAAGGACCCTACCTGTTGATTAAGAAAAAGGATAGCCCATGGTGGTTAAGGTTCAGGTTGCCTCAGTGCCTGGGTGGGCTACCCAGGCAGAATTTAAAATAAGAGCAAGAAAGAAGGTGGCTCTCATCTTTACTGCACTCCCTTTGCTCAAAAGCTGCTAGGAACACTTCAGTGGTCCACAGAGCTTTCAGTTTCTTCACAAACAACAGGTACCTCTGTAACACACTAAATTTAATCAGGAATTTACTTTTCCCTCAATAAAGTACAAAAATATCCTTCTCTCGCCAAACAGGAGCCATGAAATTGCAATGCTCCATCTACTGAGAAAACTGAGCATGTAACAACAAAAGATGTCATGGCTTTCAGCTAGTGCTTTATTTTTATACCTTTCTAAAGAATAAAGGAGGTAATATTTATACAGCAGAGTAATAGGGAGTTTGTATCTGCCTGTCAGAACCACAGAGGCTCCAAGAGGTAGCTTCTCACATTTTCTGTCATATCAGTGGTCTGCTCTTTCCTGCATCACATCTGCACGCCAGTAGGAGAACCAAAGCGCTCCTTTTCAACACCAGTAACCTGGACAACAGCTCTTAAAATTCTGCTTACGGGTGGGGTTTTACGGCATGCTGCAGTACATACGCCAAAGATGGCAAGGAACCAGACTTCAAGAAATAGCAGTCATTCTTAGATCAACCTTGGTTCTTAAGATGATTATCTGTGTTTAATGGAAAACAGTCATTACAGTAATTTTTTTTTTTTCTAATAATCTGGAATCCATATATATAGTAACAATCTTCATTGCAGCCTTAAATCTCCCAGGTAGTATGATTAATACCAATCAACATTTAAGTTCCTACTAAACAAAATTAGGAAGAAACTGATGCAAGAGTGCTAAGATAAGTTAAATATTTCCAAATTGATTGGGCCTAGTAATCTTCATCCGTGGATATTTAAGGTACTGGCTGAGGCTAACAGAACTTTTCAGCACTTACCTCTGAAAAGCGTGCCTCATGAGCATGAGTGAAGTACCAAAAGACTGGAAAAAGCAAAAATGTTACCCATATTTAAAAAAAAAAAAAAAAGGTGGGCAGGCAATAGAATGTGGGAAATTGAGTTAATAGCTAATACCTAGTTATTTGAACTTCAATCTCTAGAAAATACTTGAAAAAGTAAGTAATGAAGCTATTATACATTAACAACTGGAAGATAAGAAACTGCCAAGAGAAAGCCACATCAATCAATTTTGATTTCTCTCTTTCCTAGTCACAAGCCCTGTATTCCTCCTGGAGAAGCTGAAAGTAACACATACTATGATCTTTAATGAAAACTTCCTACAAACCACAGAAACTATGTCCAGACTATTATCAGAGGGGTGTAAAGTGGGTTAGAATATCATGCACATTGGAAAAAATGGGAGGACATTTTAGAAGGGATTCAGAGGATTCTGCTCCGTATCTGTTTTTGTTCATGTCTTCAGTAAGAATCTAAATTATGGACTAGAATTGAAATGCGCTTATTAAGTTTTCAATCAAAACATAAGCAGAGCAAATTGAAAGCATGCTGGAAGACTAGATTAAAATTTCAAAATGTTCTTGACAACTTAGGGGGTATGTTGAGAAAAATAGGTTAAAATTCAATTAAGGAAGAGAAAAGAGCTACCAGCAGGTAGGAACAATCAGTTGCACAAATACAGGAACTGAGAAACCATTAGGAAAAAGGTTAATCAAAGTGATTAATAGGCTGCAGCAGATGCTTTAGGAAGACAGTCCAAAAAAAAAAAGGTTAGGAATCTGCAGTTTGGAGAGGAGAAGAAATATGACTAAGGGGTAAAAAAAAAAAAAACCACCACCCACAAGAGCATCAGGTATAGTGAAGGCAAAGTTATTATTCACCAAGTATCACATTACCAGGAATAGGTGATGTTTATTGAAACTTGTAGGAGTTCAGTTTCAAAAAGATAAAGGACTTTTTTATGAAGCGGATATACTAAACGTCTGGAATTTGTTGCCACGGGAGGTTGCGAAAGCAAACAGCAGCAACAGGTTTAAAAGATTAGACAAAGCCTTCAAAAACACGTCCAGGGCAGATGCTAGATAAAACAGGCAGTGATGTGCCCTCTAATAGAGATGATGGGGGGACGTGCTGTTGCCACTGTTAGAGACAGTACAGGAGTAGATATTCCATGGCTCTGAGCCCTAGAATATGTTTTCTCTTAAATATTAAATAGTTTCCTTTTTCCACAAAAGGACCCCCAAGTTATAGCAGAGTACAGCCTGAATGTGACTCAATCATGTCACACATCTCTACATCCTGCTATAACGTTTTTGCTGCCTATAAGGAAAAAATAATCCTTACCTTCTACTTCAAGTTGGCATATTTTGTTCACCTTTCATGAATGCATGGAAACAGTTTAGACAAAAATCAGCAATAAATATTTAGTCCAATAGTTACCACAGAAAGAAAAGAATCAAGAGTTAATTCTCCAAAAAACACTCTAATTTCAGTGTTTTCCAAGCAAACAAGGCATATGAAGTCACACTGTCTGCCCAGTTTCTTTTGAATCTGTATTTGAAAGACAGATTTATAGAAATGTAATTATCTCAGACATTTTACAAAATCCAGTATGTAGGTAGACTTGGCTGAGAAAGACCCAAATTCGTGCCTCTACCAACGGAAAGAGGGCACTAAGGTTTGCCTTCCTGTGCACACATAAATCAGCACCATGCAGCCTCACGGAGACTGGGATGGGAGGAATCACATCCACAGTGGTACACAGAGGGGCTGGGGACCCTGAGCACACACCCAAAGCAAAGCATCTGCAGCGGTTTCACTGCACACTGAATAAATGTTTGACCCAACAGGTCAGGCGTGTAACACATGGACAGGCTTGTTACTCTAAATAGAAAACAAATAAACAGCTTTGGAAGAGAGCCAAGGTTTTAGGGGTTACTCATCTGAACCTCCTCTACACAAGTGCTGTATTACAGAGAGCTACTCAGAACGTGGGCTTTATAAGAAATGAGAGTTTCCAGCACATGACCAAGTAACCTCTAATGCACTTTGTTGACCAGAATTGGCATAAGAGAAGGAATGAAAAGCTTGAATATATTTAAGTGCTCATGGGCTGTTTTCCTGAAATTGGCCTCTGACTTCTCAACATGATGAGGACTGGGTCAGTACAAGACAGCACTATAGTTTGGCAATGCCAAAAAAAAAAAGCCATTGTCTACCCTAAAAGTGACAGTCTACTCAAATCCAGTGTCTCCTGCAAAGACCAAAAAATATAATAAAAGGTATTGAACGATCTGAACCTGGCCTGAAAAAATAAATCAGACTACTATCAATACCTCATTAGTAAAAACCACTGTGAATAGGATTTCTATATCTTGTTACACATCTTTAAACCTGGAGCCTCTACGCAAGGACTTTTACCACTGCTAGCATTAGACCCATTACTCCACCAGGAATCTTGCAAGTAAAAATTGTTCTGCTAGAGAAAGCTATTATCAATTTCTTTTTGGATCAGCACTCCACCATATAATAAAAGATAAAGCACCTTTAGAAAACCCAAACCAAACAAAAAAAACCCAAACTCAAAACAGTATCAGATTAACATTTTGGGGTGACCAAAGAAAGAAAGGTCGTAAAGTACACTGGGTGGATGAGATGGATGGGTGGAGAGAAAAAAAATACAAAGCAGGGGGTGGGGGGAACAATACTGTCCAATATAGAGGAGGAGGGAACAAAACTATAGTCCATGGTTCACAAAGGAAAAGGGGGGGGGGGGGGGGAAGGCAAGGAATCAGAAAGATAAGAAAGAATAAAGGAAAAAAATTATAAGAGACAGAAGCAAGAGGTAGACAAAAACTGAGTGGACTGAAAACTAATACAAAATTGAAAAGATACAAAAGATATAAGAAAAAAGGTAAGAAAATTCAGAGTAGCACTTGAGGGTCTACAAACCAGAACACTGCAGCTAGAAACTGCTACTAACACACTGAACAAGAAACTGCAGTTACTTGCCATATGGCATCTCCAGTAGCCAGCAATTCTCTTGTTTTCATAATCAACAGGGGTGGAGGGGTGAGTCTAAATCACTGCTATCTTTTGTTTGCATTCATCATAATAACATCTTTCAACTAACACGGACCCATGAATTTCTTCAATCTCTTCTGAAATGAACTGTTCATTGTACATAGTCAACTTTTAATCTCGTGATTAATCATGTTTATACTAAAGTGAAATGGAACATTTAAATTATAAAGAAGGGGCAAATTACACTTTCCTTACTAGCTGCCAGTGAAACTTTCTCAAAACTTTTCCCCTTAGACATTTCAGACTCATTTGAAATATCTCTCCAAGGAAGGACATCCCACATTTGAAAAGTAGTTGAAGTCATAAATTTAACAGGTCTAACACATATTTCACAATTTATTTCCATTTGGTGACCTCTGAACACCAAAACAAACTGCAGCACTGAAGTGTCAATTTGGCTGCAATGACTCCAGAGTCATTCCATCCCACTCCACTGGATCGGTGTAATACCCCCTGGCTCTAGCAGCAGAATTCTGATCCAAACTAGGCAGGACTGCAGTGACTACAGGACAGCTTTAGCTCTTCAGGTAAGGCTCCTAAAGGAGCAGAACGTAAGAGCTATAAAGGCTCTAAACTTCAACATCAACCTGTCGTGCCATTAAAGCATGTTCCAGCCTAAGGACAATCGGTCGAGATGGTAACATCCAGCAATTCAGAACACTTACAGTCTGAATCCAGGACAAGATGCATCTGGGGACAGAGGACAGGACAGAGTGTGTTCTGTCTAGCTATGGTATTTAGCATTGCAGCATCAAAGAATTTGAGGCTGCCTGACAAAGGGGGATCAGCAAAATGTTGGGCAGCATTTTGTGTGCACACAACAAACTTCTATGTGCAAAGGACCTTTTGAGAGAAAATACAGTAAGCCTCACAGTATCAGTGCACGTATGTCCACGACAGAACATCCCATATCATTTGGGTATCCAAAAAGCACCTGAACATCTCTATGACCAGTTCCCTGAAATCAGAGAGCATTTGAAATGTAGACTCTGGTACAAGGACAGTTATTAAATGTATAATTTATGTGTGTGTGTATATATTCTTAAATATGTATATTTTTACATACAAACAGGCACCCCACATACATAATAATGACTGTAAACAGCCAACACAAATCTGTTTCTCAATCACAAGGAAAAATCAGTACTATGTCAGATTCAGTTATTTATGTTTATCTGCAAAGGCAGACCAGACTATATACAGACGAATACACTGATTTGATACTTGGGATCTTTAAATTTACAAATGGTAATGCCTCTGTTATGTTTAAAAGTAACTATAATTTATGTTTGTGCTTTAGTGACTGGAAAAATAAATGCTAGTGACATACTTGGTTAAGCAACCTAAAACACAGCATCAACTAGAAAAATCACATTTCTTTTAAGAAAGTGTTTTATCTAGTAATAGTGTTAATGAGGCTTTAAGATAAACTAAATGAAATTTAAAAGTCATGAAGACTTTTATTCCCCAGTGTTTGCATATGTCATTTTTGGCACATTAAATGATCATATGTACAGTCAGCTCAAGCTTCTTGCACACAACCTTTCATTGTTTTTCTGAGATTCTTTCAAAAAGAGACCCAAAAAAAAAAAACCACCCACAAACCCAAGAAGATTTACAAATGAGAAAATGTGACCACTGGCACATAAACGCCATCAGGGAGATTGTTAAGACACAAATTTGATCTCAAGGGCAGTTCTGCAGCATAATGAACTCACCGCTATGCCTGGAGCATATTTTTTCTTAGGCAAATTAACAAGGTAAAATACATTACCTTAAACTGTTTCCACTGAGGTTTAAACATTTCATCCTGCAATTTGGACCGGCTAAGAGTGCATGTGCCATCAATTATAGCAACAGCACACTACATCTGATAAAGCAGCCACTCTACGATCAAAGGGAGGAGGTGCCACTGAACCCAGAGGTACTGACTTTGTTAGATGAATTGCCAATTTCCCTTTCGTAAAGTGTAAAAAGAAAATTAAGAAGATTTCAATTTATTTTTTTAAAAGCAAACTTTTACTCATTACAATGAGACACACTTAAGGAAAAGGTTTTATTAACACTATTATAAATTGATGCAAGTTCATGAAATGAAATAATCTCATATGGGAAGCATTTATTTTTAGCTCATTCTGAATTTCTAACTACACTGTGAGTACATGTTGAAATAATAGATTTGCCACTCGGCCAATCAAGTTAATTCCACTCTCACAGCGAACACAACTGATGTGACATTCACAATAGGAATTATATTCTACTTTAAAGAGAGATAAAGGAAAATAAAAAGAGGCTTATGATCCATAGCTAATCAGAGATATAAAGATAAAAACTAGTTAATTATAATAATTAAGTATCTAATCTATGCTTGCTTTCTTATGACAGACTTGAGAGGTAATTTAGTTACCATGTTTTTTGTCCTATAAAATTCTGTATTGGAATTAAATGACAGTATTCGTAACTTTTATATCTTAAGTAATTCTACTTGATGGATAATTCCTTTATTGGCTGGAAGATATGTAACATTATGAGTAAAGACGGGACTGCAGTATTGACTTTGTCTTCTGGCAGCTCAAAATTAGGTACACAAAACTGATCCCTACTATCATTTTTGGAAATGGGAAACAAAGATACTTGGCTCAGATCATTCCTTGTTTGCCCAAATGTTCTATATCAAGATCCCTGAATTTCCTCATAAAAGGAGTAAGAGAAAAAAAATCTCCGTCCTAAGCATCTGAACCTTGCCTATGATTCCAAATGACACTTTTTATGGTGAGCAGAGGACTGAAGAGTGGGATGTCACCAAGAGCAGAACCATGCCCTACTCTGCATGCAAAACTCCCACATGAAGAAAGCCAGGCTGGAAGCATTCACTTTCACACGCATCCCACAAAGGCAGCTGACTCTCCTTGGAGGGGGCCCCAGGGACTCAGCTTTGCTCACTCTTCTCTGACCAAGAGGGCCATTTTTGTTTGTTTCATTTTAGTGAAAGCACTTCCTAGCAAAGCAGGAGGTAAGGAAAAAAAATCAATTCCTCTTTCCCCCTCCCCCCCCCCCCCCAATGACTGGAACATGTAGTGCTAGCTATTCACACTGATTGTTAACAATAAAGCTTATTGATTCAAAAACATTTGGTCAGAAAGGCTTTCCCGAATCACATGAAAAGAATAGATATTTGAACGTTTGCAATCAGACTAAATTTATAAGCACACGAGTATATAACAAGCAAGCAAACAAAAAAGAGCATCAAGAGAAACAAAGTCAAGAAACAAGGAGCAGCAGGTCTTTAAGACCTCCAATCTTCTACTTCCCTCTACCACAATCTCTTTATGTATGAGACCCCTTTACAATGTTCCCAGTATACCTCATTGTTGCAGGAGTATTTTTCCTACCCCTAGTAGAGTTGACTGACATGTGGAAGAGATAGAGAGTAAACTGGCCGAAGTAAATTGTTCCTGGATGTCCTCTTCTTTCACTGTTCAAACTATATTCATCCTTTTCTTCTTCCCTGCTCCACCAAACAGCAAAATAATTCAAAACTATCATGGTCTCACTCCCACTAACAAACCTCCACTCAATTCTGTCATCAGACATGTTTCTCTTAAGTCTACAAAAAGGACATCAGGTTTCAAGACCAGAAGAAGAGAACATATCTTGAGGGGAGGGAAAAAAAATCAGCACCAGCAGGACTCACATTTGGCTGGGTCAGAGATATTAATTTTCTAGAAAGTGCTGTAACCATGTTCCTACACCAGCAGAATGCAGAACTACTCTACTCTGATTAATTTTTCACCTCTTGCTGGAATTACCAGACACCTCTTCCACCAGCAGCAATGCTCCCTCTCTTAGCCCCTCCTGTGTTGCCTTAGCTCTGTATTCATAAGGTCAGAATCCTTCTGGTACATCGGGGTATGAAGGTGTCCTGGTTTACAGCCTTTTGTCAGGTTTCGTTTCTCTGCCTTGTTTCTCTCATTCATTACCTTTGTAGAAAAGGCTTTGTCCTACTCTTTTCTTTCCCTATCTACTGAATTGGGCTCACTGCCTATTGGTTATTATCTAGTCAAAATATTTATTTGGGTTTTCTTACTCTGTTTATATGAGAAATGGTATTTTTAAAAACTAATTTAATTTCCAAAACACTATACATAAGGATAATTTATCAACATCATAACTGACTGAACGTACTTAAAAAAATGTTAGCTTGGCTTCCTACATTTTGTATTTTCTCTTTGATTTTTTTTGGTATCAAAGTCATTGAAAATCCAGATAAAACAGAATTCAGTTATGTAAAACATTTCATTTTACTAGGTGGCAGAGAATCTGCTCTTTCCTTCAACCCATCATCAATTTTCATGTCACCTGACTTTAAAAAAAAAATCTCTTGAAGACCTCCACCTTTCTATTACATATCATTTAAGTCAACCAATAGACTGAAAAGTTGAGAAAAAGATGCATGCACATGAGAATACATATTTACACACAGAGTCTTGACCACAAAAGTATCAGTTTAATAGGAAAACAGACCTAAAAAATAAATATGATATCCAAAAATATCCATACAGATACATGGCTGTTCCCATCAAGTGTTCTGGTTTACCTGAGTGTGTGTCTAGTTTTTAAATTTTAAAATTAGATAATCAGTACAGGTTTGGGTTTGGTTTGTTTGTGGGTTTGGGTGGGGTTTTTTTGTTTGGTTTGGGGTTGGGTTTTTTTTTTGGTGTGTGTGTTTTGTTTTTCTTTTTTTTTTAATCTTTGCCAATTTTTAATTTTAATAATTCTGTAAAATAAAACAAGGAATGAAGATACTGTGAAGTTCTGGCTGCTTATTCTCAGTTTTATAGCACAGAATCCCAATAAAGTCAAAAAACGGAGAAAAATGAAGATGAACTTTGAATACCAAATAGCCACGTGGCAATTTGACATGGTGGAGGCACACATCCCTCACTGATGTTTCAATGTGCCCGAAAGGAGAGGAGGTGTGTTGCACCTCACCAATAAAAGTGATGATATATCAGAGAAAGTTCCAGGAAAGACTAACTGCATGCCAAAGAGTGTCACTAAACATTATCGCCTTTCATCCTACTGTGGAGACCAGTATTTTTCTAGGGCCTTTTTTTTATTTCTTTGACCACGAACTGCATTGGAAATACTCTCTTAGAAGGAAAAGAAACTAAATTACTTGTAATAAAAGCCTTTTACAGTGGACTATCAACCGAGAAAAGTTGTTTTGGGCACAGGTTTGTGCTCACACTATCTTACAAGTCCTTCCTAAACTGCAAAATAAAGTGCAGCTTAAGTTTTCAGTTAAACATCAAGGCCCTAACAAAGCACCTAGTGAAAAGTAGAGGGATTTGTCTGGGAAATGTCAGTCTCAAGATGAGTGTCCTGGCCAATCTAAAAATAACAATAAATTAATAGAAGTGCTCTCTCTAAAAAGCAGCCATTTTGTTACGTTCTACAAAATTCAGAGAAACATCTGCATTTAATCTCCCACATTGTCAGAAATTTTCATGTAATAAGGCTCCTGGGTCTCAAAATACAGAATTTTGCTCATTTCGCAAGAAGTGGCAAAATGCTAAATATTTGTTAGCATTTTGGAAGTAATATGAGCTATACAGCTCATCTTAGATTAATTTCTTAGATTATTAATATTATTAATAGATTAATAGATTATTAATAATCTAAGATTATTAATTAATATCTTAGATTAATTAATTTTAAGTTTTCTCCTGAAAGCAATAGCTGTAAAACACACGCACGCTGCTCTTAAAGAAACAAGCTTAGAGCCTAAATATTTTTTATACGGCTGCAATGGATTTCACATGAATAAAAACTAATACGGTGTTTATTGTGTATCCTGGTAAAATGATGAGTGAAATTCAAGTAAAATTAGGAATATATTTGCTTTCTAAATGTGTAACATTTTAACAAGTATAATTTTGAGCAACGCACATGGATACTTTAATAGACCCAAATAACTCAGATAATATAAGCTGATAACATTTCCAGATGACGCTGCGTCACCAGGTGTCCCTGTACATACCTGTTACGACAACAGTGGTTCGCATAGTTCTTAACTTACAGATTCCGTCTGTATAGGAAACAGGCTTGATTTTCTTAGCTTTCTAGCCATTCATAACGACAATTACGAAGATGTCCAGCGGTATAGATACATTGTGTATGTGCTTCTTCCAGAGCACATTCAAAACAAACCATTTTGATTCTTTCTGAGATAGCATCTAATATCAGAACAAGACAGACTTATTGCAGAAGTTATATGAGAGGCTGTGTATGTGCTCTCAGCATCAGCAGATGGATACTCCATCTTCATGTATAGGTAGATATTATTTTTTAAACTGCAGGTACTTAATTTATTAAGAAATTTCCATAAAAATAGTTACAGAAATCATTGCTCCACAAACTAAAAAAAAGTTTAATTTTGTTGATTGACATGCATTGAATGAATCAATTATAGCCAAGCAAATTAATAGATATCTTTGCTGGCATTTGTAAGAAATGTGCATATGTATGTCCTACAAAGCTTGTTTCTAGGAAAATGCCATTATATACCAAAAGCACAGAATAGTAGTTTCCAAGTTTTCTTCGTCACTGAAGCACTGCCAGACCTCGAGAGCTGTAATAGAAAGCCACACCTATTTATCTACAAATCACAATTGCAATAAAAGTGAAGTAAACAGTTATATTTAATACAGTTCAGTGGGTCAGCTACAGATAGTCTACAATAATTTTTGTATGTCATCAGTGCTGTCTGGACCACACCCTACAAAATTTCAGGCAGAGCTTAATGATCGGGGTCCAAGTGACGTCTCCTACAGGGGAGAGATACGGGGAAGATGCACAGACCCCACTCAAACCTAACTCTCCACACGTACAGCACGGATGTTCAGAATATATATTCTCAATACACAGCAAAGGACAAAAGTTCTAGCAGCTCTGAGCTAAAGACATGCGTAGGCATGCATTACAGACATAAATGTCCATGAAACTCCAAGACCTTTTACCACTAAAAAAGACAAACGCTTTGCTGCAAGCTTACCAAACGAGCCACTCATGTTACTGTTTTGGAAGGAGTTACTGGAGAGAGGGTGGCTCTGAAATGTCATCCTTATCCACTCAGCCATCAAGCTTTCTAGCACACTCCCAATCCAGATTTAAGTCATGGTATGAGCCGTGATCTTCTACGCCTTTTCTCATGATCCCCAGTTATACTGATGGCAAACTTCCTATCTGCTCCTGCCTTTCTCTACTCACCTCTTTTGTACTGAATTTGTTATTGGCTTTGAACAAGCCAATTGTGCCACAGTCTTAAAAAAGAACAAGGCTTAACTCAATCTTCAAACCCCATATATAATCATTTTTATATTGCAAAAGCTAAAAATCCATTTTGAATAAAGATGTAATAAATTTCTTCCAAATCATACGAACGTAGCATTTTTCTTTCAAGTGGCATTCTCTTAAAATGCAGACTACAGTCACATAGAAGTCACTCCAAAGCAACCTTTTCCAGGGGTAATATGCACTTCTTTAAAACCTTTACCTTTTCTTCAGTTCATTTTGCCTGGCTAAAGTCCAGTTCCCTGTGGACCTAAAAGCATAATTAGATACGTGTTTAAGCCAAAACTCATCCACTTCACTGAGCTCAAATTCAGATTTTGCCAAGGACATAAAACTGCAGCTATAATCTACCACATTAATTTTGCCATGTTCAGAATGTACAGCCAGATAGCAACCTCATAGCTCAAGCACTTCTGTTCAACATGGTTCTCTGCTAGACAAACCTCCTGATCTTTTTTTGAGATTATGCTAAATATATAAAAAGCCACTACCTATACATCAGATATTGTGTTATGTCATCAGCTTGATTTATACTTGATCAAAATTTAATAGATGATTCAAAGCATGTGGCACCTTATTAAATATACTCATATTACCCTATTACATATCACCAAGAAGAGATGACATGGTGATTTTCCTTTGTTGATAAGACTTTTTGACAGATTTATAATTTTCTTTGTCCTTTCTTCTGTGCCATTCTTTAAAGCCCCTTGCAGAACATGCAACGGTTCTGGATTTTATCCTTCTTACGACAATTATGCCTCTCTGAGGCACATACCAAATGGCAAGACATCTCAACTTTTTCTGCTAGAACTGTGAGGCTGGATTTGTTTCTAGAAATGAGCTTTGTGCTCAGCTGCTGAGCTTTTTACTGAGAAAAGGTGAACAACCTGAACAATAAAGCGTAACAGTAACCTCTTTTTCTGTTTTCAACTGTGTTCTTTTATCATACACATACTGCTAAAATGTTTTTAAGTTCATTGCCTTTCTTCAAAATCTGCACTAATATAAACATGAACAGAATTTGGCCCTTCTTCATTCCTCCCTGGATGACAACTTCTACAAAGTTATTTAGTACAAATGAAAATGTTTAAATACATGTCATTCTGATGCATCTGTTTTCTTGCACGACTTTCAGCTTAGTTCTTACATTAAAAAAAAACAGTGGGTATACTGGAAACTAACTGAGCTTACTACCTCAACTACATACAAATAATTTTGTAATAAACTGAGATACTTCGCAAAAAGTTATTATAAAGCTCAAGTTTTGCCTGAGAAGCATAGGAACTATGTTTTTAAACATGAGAGGAAAAATTATTAGTTTCCATCTGTTGTGGTTTAGGCCCAGCTGGCAACCAAGCCCCACGCAGCCGCTTGTTCGCTTGCCTTCCCCCCTCCCAAAGTGGGATGGGGGAAGAGAATCAGGAAGACACTTGTAGGTTGAGATAAAAACAGTTTAATAGGACAGCAAAGGAAGAGGAAATAATAAAAATATTAATGCTAAAGGAATATACAACACCCAAGTGATGCACAATGCGACAATTGCTCACTGCTTGGCGATTGATAGCCCATCCCCAACCAGCAATTCCCACTTCCTGGCCAGCTCCAGTTTATATGCTGAGCATGACATCATATGATATGGAATATCCCTTTGGCCAGTCTGGGTCAGCTATCCCGGCCGTGTTCCCTCCCAGCTTGTTGTGCAGAGCACGGGAAGCTGTAAAGTCCATGACTTAGTATAAACACTACAACTACTTAGCAACAACATTAGTGTGTTATCATAATTACTCTCATACTAAATCCAAAACACAGCACTACACCAGCTACTTGGAAGAAAACTCTCTCAGCTAAAACCAGGACACCATCTAAGCCACAACAGTTCAAACTGAAGGAAATTACCTAGTCATTTATAAATTCAATAAATATGCTTGTGCTTATCCAGAAATCTCTCCAAGGACACTGAATCTATTTGCTATATCTGCAGAAATTAATATACACCCTTTCTGATGTTTTGTAGCTGTGCGAATTACCTTGTAGATGGCAACTTTAGCAATTTATCTCTTTACTATTCAAGAATGGGTTCAGAGGCTGTATATTTGACAAAAAGCATCTCAAGATTTTTGGCTCAATGCAAGAATTTTCCAGTGCTTTTTTCTCTGCTAGACAATCACAACTCTTCCTGTAGAAAGCTGAAATAAAGTACCCAGACAAATTTTTGACTGAAATTAAGAGCTACAACAAGTTTGAAAGAAAGCAGAAATTATCTGAAGGTTAAAAATATTATCTGAAGGTATAAAAAAAACCCCAAAAAAAGCTTTGAAAAATTTTGCTGTCATCTCCTACTTCTTTTCCCTCAGACAAGCACAGGACAGAACACAGCATGTGATCTAACAGTTGTTTGAGATGTTGTAACTGATGGTTTGGATAGTATCCTTTTTGAAAAGCAAGCTCCATCTTCTCTCCAGCCTTTAAGCTGTCATCCTTCAGCTGAGCTGCCATAAAGCTAGCAGAGCTACTTCCGGGAGCGTACCTACCACGTAAGCAACCTCAACCACTCTGCTGTGGCAAGAGAGGGGAAGGCAATCGCCCTGCCCCATCATTATTGTAAGAGGTGGAAGGGCTACAGGGCAACACCAATGCTATCAAAACGAATTAATGCTCACTAGATGATGGCATTCCAAAGGCAGCTGAGGATAATGAGGCTGCAGAAGTTGTTTAAGGCCACTTTTCTCAACAGCAATCTTGGCAAATTGTATAAGGTGATTAAAAATGAGTTGGCAGATAGTGGGCTGTCTGTAACAGCCAGCACTGCTACGAAATTTTTTAAAAAATCTTTAGTACTTCTCCAGGGTACACTCACAGCCAGAAAAATCAGAAATATGGTTCTGTTAATGTAATATTACAGGATCTGAAGTGCCCTTTTCACAGCCCCTCTGACAGAAGAGAGCTCTATGGATGAGAATGAGGCAGGTCTATGGGATGAAGAAGGACAGAAAAGGAAGACTGAAGCTACAGCTCACCGAAGAGAGTGGTAAGACACAGGAATTTAAGGAACTACTTTTAGAAATGTGAAAAGACAAAACCCACAAAAATATTACTGGTATTTGATGATTAATTGCCCTGAAAATGATACTGACTCACAGGGAAATCTAGCAGAAGACCAGAAGAGTCACGTTTGCATCCATAATGCCACCCAGGGTGAGCGCTCCAGCACTGTCGTAGTAACTGCAGTATTTGTGCTCATTGCCCGTGGCCTTGAGGTTGGAGCAGGGAACATAATGAAAACCAAAAAAAAAAAAATCCTGTCATGGTGCATCTAATATTCAGAAACCCATTCCATAATGAAGCTATGCTCAGATTCCTTTAATCTCTCCCCCACTACTTTATCATGTAAGTGCATACCAGAGGAATAAAACCCAACCTCTTCATATAACAGTGGCAGTATATTTTGCTTTTTCTTATGCAATAATATCATTTTGCTACAGCTCACTTGATTCTCACTCAATTTCAGTGAGTTCCCTGTCTCATCTTTGAAAAGATATCTTTGCACTGGAGAACAAAGATGCATTTAGACTTTGTAGCCCGCCCCAACACCTTCACTCAAAAAGCCAGGGAGGCTTCAGTGTGTTCTACAAAAATCTTTTGACTGCTGTCAGAAGTGTCATAAAACAACATCAAAGTCCCCTGAGAATATGGGAGGGTGCCAAAAACAGAAGGAACAGCAGAAGCAATTTCCATCTCCCATTTTAGTTTGTCTTCATTTTCAATACGTGCTCGGAAACTTTCAACAGTTTCAGCTCGTCCCAGCCCATGACCACTGCAATAGCTTACTATGGCTCTTATTACGGCTTATTCCACCTATAAAACCATATAAAAATCTATGCAACTGTGGCAACCTGACAACTCATTCCAAAATACCAGCCCAATATTAAAACGCTACATGACAACTGACAGGAAGACAGCCCTCCCCCTTCTACCTGAAGTATCTTTCCCTGGCTTTGTCATGAAGGTACAAAGTTTTACCTCCTCTCTGAGCTACACGGAGTCCTCCCTCTGCTCTAAGAGTCTTAAACCACCAGTCACATCTGAATTTTATTAATATTTCAGATATTAGTTAATAAATACTAGAAATGAGTTAATAAATACATTGCAAATATACATAGATAACAGAGAATTACCATACCAGGCCCATGGAGGAATTCCCTCTCCTTTTGGCCTCCTTGCCCCAACCCCTCCAAATGTTATAATTTCTATTCTTGGGCAGCTTGTTAAGGGAGAAGAAAGCTGTTTAATTCAGGAAGTTCTGAAGATTGTAAGCTAAGAAAAGCAATGTTAAGATAAACATTTTAAAAAGTGGTACTCGACTAAGACCATTTCTATATGCCTTTAATCTTTAAAAACTGTCTGAAATAATCAGTAAAATCCCATCAGTGCACCACTGAAGAATCTAATAGAGTAGAAATTTACTAAAGATTCCAGAGAAACTTTAATAAAGATTAGTATCTTTAGTAAATGGATAGAGAGCAGCCCTGAGG
>NW_010225018.1:0-2954 GCF_000690775.1 Eurypyga helias
CTATATATATATTATAATATTCCTTCAATAAGGATGTTTTTCATGTGTTTCAGATCTCCAAACTCAGCTGTGTCTGGCAGATATCTGTTTATTCTGAGTTAAGATTTATCCAGGTTCCCATAGACTGTGGCTGGCCTATTTATTAAAAGAAATATTAGCCACAGCCTGGTTTCCTTACAATACAATGTATAAGTTAGTTTATAATAAAAGTCACAATGATTCAGAGTTTTCACAAAATAAAACTGGAATTCTTTAAGATTCCTCTTACCATCCTGACTTATTTCATGTAATAGCAATAGATATTTTTCTTATTTCACTGCAGTAGTATTATCATACACTAAGACAAAAATTGTTTTTCCTAGTCGATTGTACCCTTGTGCCTTTGTTACTTGTATTTCTATCGACATTGAGTGCATTATCCATTGTTAAATGATTGATAAAAATTGTTAAATAAGGCAAACACTATATTCAGTGTAGTGTAATGAGGCCTATCAAGCAGGAGAAATACTTCTCATCATGATATTAAAATTAAATGTAGCATTTTAAAAATTCTTGACATAAATAAAGAAGTTATTTATCTGGACCAGTGCTTTTTCTGTAAGCCCAGTGTTCTGTATAAGTCATTGCCAAAGCATATATTTTATTCTGCAGAACACTCTGATTTTCTTCTTCTCAAATACATTTTGAACTTGCAATCATTAACCCTAACATAGTCCACAATTTCAAGGCCTTTTCTATATAGGGCTGTGACAGTTATTGTAGTCTTATTTCACCTGCAGCTTTGCATCTTCTTTAGAAAAACTTTTTCGTTTTTTTTCCCATATGAAATGTGCTACATCCACTCATATTTAATTGGCTATGGTAAACACAGTGTTTTTTCTGACTACATTAATATACTGATCTTATCAGGTGTCTCTATGTGCACAGTTACCCATATGCTCTCCCCCCATCCCTCCCCCTTCCAGCTCCAATCACAGGCATTCCCAAGCTAAAGTACCCTATCAAACTAGTAGGCGTAAGGCATGCAGTACCATTAACCACCACGTTACAAGGCAATGAGGTAGTCAGTATCACATACAATTGTCTTTTGTTCTTTTTCCTCATGGCAAGCTAGTCATGCAGAGCTGAGCCCTTTGAAATTATTTTCCATTAAGTCTCAAAAGCAGACTGTTGGACCAGTATCTAAATACTTGCCTGCTGTAATTACACAGCCAGTATAAGATCTAAGCGTAAATACCATTGACCGGTTTTTATTTAAAATCTATTTTTCGATCTTTTTTAATGATGTTGCCTCACGCTTTTGAAACTGACCTTAAATGCCAAATTATATCATGCCTTATTGAGACTTACTTGATATGTTTATCACAGAAACTTTTATCTTAATGTAATTGGTAATATTTCCTGTTTTGCTAGATAATTTTCTCTGTTTTCAATACATTTATCAGTTTTAAAGTTATTAAAAATATTCCTTCAAATGCTGATCTAAGAACGTGGATCAGCAGTACTTAGGTGCTAGACTGTGGAAGAGAAATCATCTGTAAAAGTAAAGAAGATATATTATTAACAATGTCTTGGAAACCTGAAATCATCTACTGCCTTAACTTTCATAACTCTTTTCCATGCTATGTGCTCTCATTCTCAACTGTCTGAAAAGTCTCTCAACTGCTTTTTTTTCTTTTGGTAGTTCCTTCTACTAGTGATAGGTAATACTTCAAAACTGTGATCTTGATAAATTTTTATTTCTCTCGGTCCCTACTCTCATTTGACGTGATCTTATTTCCTGAGAGAATTTCAGTTACATGGAAAGGTAGGTGGTTCACAAATTCTTTTTCTTGTGGTTGATTTCCATTCAGTCTTACAGAGGAGCCCATTTATTTCACATCTCCTCCTTATTTCTCTGTTGCTGTTCATGTGAAGACACAATCCAGTGAAGATGAGATATTTAATGGAAAAAATGGCAACAAACTAAAACCAAAACTGTATTGCATCTTTTGCTGTCAAAGACCAATCTATATTTGTAATTACAAAACCACCCAGGGATACCTAGGCAACTTAGCTTCAAGTAGTTACCATAACATGTCCCTTGCCATGAAAAAAACGAGGGTTCTTTCCTTCTTTCTGTATGTAAATTACTTGCCTAATCTTATCTAATGACCTCTAAATCTGTAATGTATTTAACTTCACTGAAACTTTGTGAAACATGCATCCTATAATTCAACTAAGGTTCAGTGAGATTAATTGGTTTAGGAAAGGCCACATAGGAAGATGATGGTAGAAAGAGTAACCAATCATAAATCCTTTAATTAACAAGGTATAATAATATACATATTCTCTGTTCATAATTGCATATACACAGCAGGGCTACAATCTAATTTTCTTTTTTTTTCAGTTCTGAGGAAGATTTTTTTTTAGACCTTACCAAAAGCTATTTAATGCAAAAAACTGACAGTGGTGATGTTTAGATGTCAATGATTTAAGAATTTAAGTTCAATTTTCAAAGAGACAATTAATAAAATCCTGTAAGAGCCTAAGCCTTTTTTGGTTTTCAGCAAATTTTAATACCACATTCACAAACAATATCATCATTTTCAATATTATATTATTATCTCTCAGATAGAAGACAATGGTGTTTTGGGAGCAGGGTAACCAGCTTTAGGGAGAGGGGGAATGCTTATCTTGACTTGAAATGTAGGTCTCATAGCCCTGAAACTTCTCCATATATGACATACATATTCTTAAGAAAACATCTGGAGAACCCCACAACCCAAAGATAGTTCTATTTTCAATAGTAAAGCTTGTTGGTGGTATATTTAAATTTAAAGAAGTAATTTAGAGAAGTGGGAGTATGACAGAAATATAAACCTTATTCTTCCCAGGTGAATGTAGTCATAGTTATTCAAACCAATGATTTTTCTAATGCAATTAATATTTTATTCTCTTTATACTTCAGCAGG
>NW_010225018.1:2985-11418 GCF_000690775.1 Eurypyga helias
GGATGAAATTAAAGTTTGATTTTTGCATGCCTTACACTTCCACATAGGTTCATCTTGGTGGCTGGATAATTTTTCTAGGGGTTGTAGGTTCATATTCCTGCAGAGGACAGGATTACATGAAGTCTTCCTCCTCTTGGGTGAATTCTACAGTAGACTTCTACATTCAAAAAATCTGATTGAAATAATCTGTTTTATATTTTTTTGAGTTCATATTTGCTTATTTATTTTCCTGTAAATAAGCACTAATTCCTGAAGCTTGGCAAACATAAAAATACATTGTTGAAGCAGGTTTTCTATTTGATGCCTCTCTTTGCTAGGTAGTTACATATATGAAATCATTGCATATTTATTTGAGCAGAATTACTGCTAATATGCATTTGTGCTAATTTTAATAGATATTTCCATTGTGTTAGCATATGATGGTTGCTATATTTTTTAGTTTTGTTCAACTGGTTGAATATCATGCCTTTATACTTGATTATTTCAGAAAAGATTGTTTTTTAATGAAGCACAAATATTGTTAATAATTTTTAAATTTAATTTTTTAAGAAAAAAATAATTAACTCACTTCTAAATAAGGAATTTATAAACTTATCTAACAATCTTGCATTTCAGTTTACTACATTAAACCACTTGTGGCTCTCAGTCACTAGATCATTTTTGTCCAGGCATCTCTGTTATGTGAAAGAAGCTCTGCAAAGAGGACGTAACACAATTTAGAGTATGGAGCAATTATTTGTTGGTTATTACACATAACAAAGAGCTCAGCACCACATGTGGCTGGGCTAAGATGTAGGACACTCACCCTCTCTCCTCCTTTCCTCAAGATACCTGACGAGTACCTGGAGGTCCATGAGATAGAGAAGCAGAGGCCTGTATTGCTCTGTGGAAGGACCTGCTCCTCAGTGTTCCTGCATTAGTGACCTCCCATTATTTGTTTTGTCTTAGGGTTTTTTACCTTTCCATACCAGTGTTTTTCTTCTTGAATACTTGAGCTACTATCACTGTCTCAAGAGTTTCAATTCTGTCTGTGTTTTTACTTTTCTTATATTTTATGGTTTTAGCTCATGGATTTTCTCACACCTTAAACAAAAATTTTCTCAGTAAAACTGAACCAAGGTCACAGAGTTGTGCTGCATCAAACTAAGCCTTGAATCACAGAGAGCTGACTCCCGAGCCAAGGGTTACAAGCTTATCTAGAGATGGGGACCAAACGACCTCCTTTTTGGCCTCATAATCACCAGCATTTTAGACTTAGTAAATCTCATATTCCTGCACCTAGTTTTTAACAATAGACTGGAGAAAGAAAACAAATCTTTATCATTTTTCAACTCCCATCCATTTTCTCACTTCTCAGTGAGCTAGTAATTGAAAAAAATTGATTGAAATGGAGAAAATATTCTCTGTGCAGCTGTGAAATATTCTACTGCTGCAAACAGCTGGCTTTCATATCAACGGACTCTGAGTCCAGTTGCCTTCCTAGTGATTTCCACCAATTATGATTCGTCATTCAATATTTCAAGATTGAATCTACCTGATATAATTCTATTACTTGAACAGATTGTCATACAGAGCATGCCCAGTATTGGTCAAAATATTAATGTTTTAATTTGAGAATCTATTTATATTTAGAGATATACTTTGTTAAAAATTATAAAAAATTTTCAGCCAGTCTTGTAATGGTCTAGGACCGCAGCTATTAAATCACCCTGGGACAGCAGCAGTGACAGTGCCCTCCTTGCTACCATTACCACAAGAAGACTGTTATATTAAACATGTTGTGAGAACTCTGAGGCTATATCCATACTTGTAAATTAAAGATGTTGGGAGCGTACTTTGGCCCTGAGTTGATGAAGAATGTTAAGTGTCCCTACTATCAAGCTCTCTCAGCTTTAAAAACAGGATGGCTGCATTCAATCCGCCTCTTGTGAATAGTCTGTGAGCAGTGCTAGCTGTGCCTGACAAATGTTTCCAAAAACAGGTTCTAGCTGGCCAGGGCCAAAATTGTGCCAAGGCAAATCGAACAATTTGACAATATGGATGATCAAGTTTCCATACCCAGGAATATTTCATTTAATCAAGTAAACATTGTCTTATTGGATCAAGTCCTGAAAGTGGTAGGGGAAACACATAGCTTGTGAATCCCATACAGGATTGTTCATATACTGCATGGCACCAAATTGCTCAAACCCTTGTGCGCTTTCAGGCAGCAAATGAAAGGACATTTCAAAGGTTTTATAGACTTTGGATTTATAAATATTCGAGGAATATGCAAGGTTCTGGGTATGTATACATTTACAGTAAGGATTTGCACTGGAATTACTCTTACTTTTCTTGAACCCTGTAAATGGACTTAGAAAAATGGGCCTTAACTTTGAGTAAACATCCCCACTGTCCGTATGTTTGTTCAGTGACCCTCTTCTAGGAAACAGCCCTGCTTTTTCCCTAGGTGGTAATCAAGAGCAGTAGCAGGCCCATAAATTCAGGAATGAAAATATGGTGGTGCTGGTAACTTCTGGTACTGGTAATCTGCATACAAATAAGATTTAACCAGAGCACATACCAGGTAGGAGACTGCTGACTAGCCATTGACCAGAGCTTTAGGGACAGGTTGTGGTAAGCTTTTCTTTGGGCTTGATGTTGAATGCAAGCACAATTTTAATAGTAAGCACAGACACTATCTCACTCTTGCCTAAGATAAATTATGTTTTTCTTTAGCTGTTGAAATGCCACTGTCATTTTTAAAAACGAAATTTGGACTTTTAATTCAGAGAGATATTTTCAACATTCTTATGTAAGAACTGTCTACAGCAAAAAAATGCCTGACAGTTCATTGTTGTTTAAGGAACAAATGACAGTGGAATAAAGTTTTTGGAAATGTAAAGTTATAAAGAAAAATTATTTTTCTTCAAGAGCAGAAGTCTATATATATATTTAGGTGTACACAAGATAATGTGATGTATGACATAACAGTCATCTAAAAAAAAGAGCATACCTAATAGGGAAGTCATTGAACTACATGAAAAATAATAGCTTAGAATTATAAGATATTCAAGTACAGGTTACAAAATCTTTGGATCTATTGAAACAGAATAGATCCACAACTGGAATGCAGATTCTGTATCATGAATGTCTGACCTATGTCATGGCCATTTATACATTTGAAAGGAGAGATTTGTCTTCAGTTGAGATAGGGGATTGCATTCAATACAACTCAACTGTCGTGGTTTTCTAAAAACATACACTTTTTTCAGAAAAAAATCTAACACTGCTGCAAATTAAACAAACATTGTACAACCAATCCTATGGTGTAGTCATTGTCTTTCATATCATGGCTCCAAAAATACAGGAAGAAGTACTCTTGCAGGCTTTTGAGTGGACATAGTATGTCTAAGTGGATCCAAAGTGCTCCTGAATGAGTAGGAGGGACAGGAACCTCTGGAGCTGAATAAACAGCAGGTACTTGCTGAGCTAATAGCATGTAAGCATCCTCACAAAATTCTGATTCTGGTTCAGAGAATGAGACCAACAATGGAATGTGACACAATGGTTAGAAGAAACAGACATTCTCCTGAAAGCTTACTTATTTCTGTTCTCATACTAGTACTTGCTAGCTAAGTATGACTGCTGTAATTATTTTTAAATTGTAGTTATTAAATACATCTAGAGAAATCCTCTCTTAAACAAAGAGTGCTAAAAATGGTTCCATCTTATTGCAGTTGTGGTCATGAGCTACAGATTTCTGAAAGGAACCGGCCTTTCCCTGAAGGTCCTCATTTAGTATGAATTCCCAACACATATACATAAGCTGAAGTATCTGTTTGTTCATCTGTAATATCTTCTCATATTTATTTGGGTGGCATTGGCTTAGGTGTGGAATGCAAATAGTCTCAGGGTATAAGAGATATCCTGTTGTTTGAATACATTGCCTTTTTTTCTTCTTCAGAAAAAAAAAAATCCTCTTTTCATTCACAGAATATGAGCCTCCCTGACAGGACGCCTGATGAAAGAAACCCAGAGAGGTTCTCCTGCTGACCTAACCACCAATTACTGACAGGATGACCAGCAATAAAGCAGCAACTGTGTCTTGCAGAGTGCTTTTGTTCCAACTTTGTGTTTTGTTTGGGCACTCAGACTGTTGGAATATTTACTTATACATGGTATAACTTGCATGAGACTCAAGAGCCTATATAGGCAGTAAAACATGGCTGACCAAAGATCCAGAAAAATTTGACTCAAAGTAGGTGTATCAAGAATATCTGTGGATTACTTGCTTAGAGTATATTGCAGCAGTGCCCTAAGTGAACACTGTCCTTTTAAGCGAAGACATTACGTTGTTACTACTAAGCCACAATGCATGTTAAATTTAGGAGTGAGAAGAATTATGTCATGTAGATAAGAGATGAAATAGTCAGGGTATGGTGGCTTTACCTGGTTTCATCAGCACAGATCTCAAAAGCGAGCAAAGTCATCTTAGCAAAGGAACATGCCATGTCAACACTGTTGGAACTATGGTCACCTTCAGGCATTGTGGTAGATATCAAAGTTGTAGTCAGAACTGAAAGTGGATGTTGTATGATTTTCCCAGTCCTGCAATAGAGAGGTCTCATATTTACATAGTTTCATGTTGTCTTTCCAAGCCATGTTGACTACAGTTTCAAGGATTAAGACCTTTTTTTTTTTTTTTGTCACCTAAGTTTCTGTTAAGAAAGCAGTGTTTCTTGCCATAAAGTTACACTTGTTTTCTGCAGTTTTTTATTTAACACAAGCAGGATTGACTTTGAAATAAAATCCAACAGGTTTCCGGGTTGATTTTGATTTAATGGATGTCTTTGGTAGAGACCCCCAGGGTAGGCTGGCTCTAGCTATTTATCTTTATACTGGGTAGTTTATATATTTTAAGAAAGTGACAAATGGCGGCTTTAAAAAAACTCATTATGGTAATTGATTATTATAGGAAAACCTCAGAAACTTTATGAAAGAGCGCCGTATTCTCTAAGTGTCTTAGCTTTAAACCAGACTTGTAATTAGAAGAATCCATAAACATTTATCACATTAAGAGAGGTTTGGTCAGTAAGTTTAGAATAAAACTCTGGAGTTGCTTTATTGTCCTGTGTTAAAACCGCATATTTTAGTGATTTTCCCTTACCACAGAGACATTAATTTGCCCAGATGAATAGAAGACCACACACACTCTCAAAAACTGTCTAAGCAGAGCTCTGCAAGAAATCTGCTGTGCATGTCTCTGGGAAAGGTGACTGGGCTCTAGGACTAATATGTTTCTTAGTATTTTAATCAAGCCATATTTTCCAAGTAGAATTTGTTCAAGAATTTGATCTATCTATTGTCCCTCCACTTCTTCTCCTTGGTCTATCCATCTGTCTGAAACTTTGGGTGTCCCCAGCAGGAAACCAACTGATCTCAGATTTCCCTCCTTCCCTCACCTCCTTTATTTTAGCTGTAGCACATTCTGACCAAGTTCTGAGAGATTCCAGTCCTGGATCCATATGTAAGATGGACTTTAGCTTATATTTAATTCAAGGCCTCATAGTTCAGTGACTGATTTATTTAAGAAAACAAACAAACAAAACCCAAAAGTGTTAAATTATAGCTAATGTGGCTAGGAGTTTATTTTGCTTTCATTAACATGATAATTCTCTCAAATATTAAAAAAAAAAATAAATGGGACCAGCTTTTGCAATCACTACCTAATGTTACATTACAAATGCCTCTGGAAGACAAAGACAACATTTCTGGTCTGTCTTTCACAAAGACAACTCACACTCTAGCGACTCATGCACTATTTTCAGAAATGCTGAGTATGAAAAACTGATATCTCTGGTTTTAAGTATAGGAAAGGTCTTCATCATGTTCTAACTTAAGGAGTCAGTGCTGTCCTTGTGTACAGAAAAGTAAATACTCTGCACTTGATTCTTGTAGAACCTTTTGTTCCTGATTTAGATCTACATCATGTGACTCAGTTTGATTTCTATTTTAACCTTTATTTAAACTCTAGCTTAATACATGTCATGTTCCTTATAGGAAAGAAAAGAAAGGGATGATCAGGATAAATCATAACTGAGCATAAAAGGCAGAGAATATGCAAAGCCATACATGTTACTATGGTATATACACTTCAACAACTTTTCTGTCCAGAAAAGGTATTTTTGAAGTATGGTTTCTCAAGCATAGTCTGCCATGGCATTTCTTTTCTTTCAACTTGCTTTCACTGTGGTAACCTCGACATTTATGGTGTTTTCTTTTATGGCACCAAATCCTGCAATCAAAGTAGTGTATAAGGATGCCATCTTTCATTTTTAAAAAGTAAGTTTCTAGCCTATAAAGTTAGTGTGAAAAGACTGACTTTGCCACATTAGTTATTTGTAAGGCACAAACGTGAGAACACAAATGAAAGAACTATAAAATTATTTTCTTAAAACTTTTGTTATTTTTGACAATATAATAATTTTTAAACACCTTCATGACATTATAACATATGGAGTTGAAAATTATTTCTCTTTCTTTAAATATGTTTTATTTTATTTATTATATTTTATTGCTTCAGATAATGTCCTACATATAAATTTACGTATGTCTATAACAGGAGTAAACCACAAAATCTGAGAAAGGAAGTGAAGTTTTCAAAAGCAAAGAGGTTTTGATTCTTCTAAGAAGACAGTTTCTAAAAACAAACCCATAATAATTACATCTATTCTTTCCCCACATCCAGTTACATCTTTTTAACATTAAAGTTCTTCTTTTTCCAAGTTTGCTTCAGTCTGTAAACCCCTCTTTAAACGTGAAATAAAAATCATTGTTCCTTTGGCAACTATATAGTTTCTTATTTGAAAGCTGCTTAATTCAAATATTCTGCTCACAAAGATATGTTACTTGGCAGCTTGATGCATACAATAAAAATGAATGATATCTGTTAATAGCAAAGAGGAAAATTCATGTTCTTTGTGTTTCCCCATAATAGAGCTTTTTCAAGTTAGCCAGTGCTACAGATTGATAAACATCAGGTAAACAATGAAATATATAAAGGTCTAACCCTCTGTGTTCTTTTGTCCTTATAGTCAGTGTGAAAAGAGCATGTGGCAAGATCAGGCCAAGAGATTTCAAAGAGTGATAGAAATGTACTTTGAGGTGCAAGTGAGCTGCTTCAGTGCTTATATGTAGTGCTGCCTCAGTGGATGAACATTGTCTTTCTCTATTTTTATTTTGCTTAATTAGCTGTTTTGGAGTTCTACCTGAAACCAGAATGCACTCTACTAAAACTCTGACATGACATGAGGCAGGTAACTTGCATTATAGCTGAATAGGGCATTAATGCAAAGGAAAAATGCTAGCTTAAATATATATTATCATGTTTTAACCACAGATGGCAACTAAGAACCACACAGCTGCTCATTCACTTACTCCTCACCCTTTCTACGTCAGAAAGCTTCAAAGAGTAAAAGCAAAAACTTGTGGGTTGAGATAAAGGCAGTTTCATAGCTAAAGCGAAAGTTGTACGCACAAGCAAAGCAAAACAAAGAATTCATTCACCACTTCCCATCAACAGGCAGGTGTTCAGCCATCTCCAAGAAAGCAGGGGTCCATCACACGTGGTGGTTACTTGGGAAAACAAATGTCATCACTCCAAATGTTCCTTCCTTCTTCTTTCCCAGGTTTATATGCTGAGCACGATGCTGTATGGTATGGAATACCCATTCGGTCAGTTGAGGTCAGATGTCCCAGCTGTGTCCCCTCTCAGATTCTTGTGCACCCCCAGCCTTCTCGCTAGTGGGGTGGGGTGAAAGGCAGAAAAGGCCTTGACTGTGTGTAAGCACTGCTCAGCAGTACTGAAAACATCCCTGTATTATCAACATTGTTTCTTGCACAAATCCAAAACACAGCCCCATATTAGCTGTTATGAAGAAAATAACTATCCCATCCAAAACCAGCAGAATTCTCTCTAGAAATGTGTTGTCATATAATGCAACATATTCACTTTTTTTTTTTTAAATTCAGGTTTTGTTTTGTACATATGTGCAAGATTTTTAACTAAATAAAAATATTAATTACTGTAGAAATGGTGAAGTAGAACAGAACAAGATGTCACTAAGTTTTCCCTTCTAATAGATAACTTGATTGTTACCCTTTTACATTTTTTTCCTAGAAAATGTTGGCAAAAATATACTGAAATGGCTTTGGTTTACCTGAATGTCACACCCAATTGTATGCCTAATTTCCTGATCAGCTAAACAGCTATCTGAAATTTTAAATTCTACTTTTTTTTCCCCAAATGGAGCTGGAGTTATTGCATCTTGCATTCCTTTTAGGCATAAACTCCTAAGCTGTTTGCAAGAACTTCAGACCACATCTCACCCTCTGTCGACATAGCATTGTAATTCCAGGAAAGCTTGCCAGACTTATCTATTTAGGAAAGAG
>NW_010225018.1:11511-19191 GCF_000690775.1 Eurypyga helias
CAGAAGCAAGCCCTTCACCATCCTTTTGTCATTTCCCATAAGAAAATTTCCATAGGAAATCTGTACTGTATTCCTGCAAGTTCCTAGGTTGGGCTGGTTGGGAGCCTGGACTGGTGAATGCCTTGCATTCATTGGTGCAAGTGAAAAAAAAAAAATGCCACAGTCCTGACTTTTGGAATGGGATTTGTCTCACTTATCATGAGAAGCAAGCCCTTCACCATCCTTTTGTCATTTCCCATAAGAAAATTTCCATAGGAAATCTGTACTGTATTCCTGCAAGTTCCTAGGTTGGGCTGGTTGGGAGCCTGGACTGGTGAATGCCTTGCATTCATTGGTGCAAGTGAAAAAAAAAAAATGCCACAGTCCTGACTTTTGGAATGGGATTTGTCTCACTTATCATGAGAACATTAAAAGTTAGATATCTAAAATGGAGCTAGCATCCTTTTGTTTCCTTAGGAGAGAGTGTTTCAATCCCCAAGCAGTAAGTCTGACCAGTGCTGAGGCATGATGGTTGGTATATCAAAACATGACCTACAAGTCTGATCTGCCACATATTGTCTTTTCACCCAAGTCCATACATAACTGGTGGTAGTGTTGTATTTACTATGTGGAGGAAAAAAAAGATAATTCCAATTCACTCTACAAGCTGAATAGGGACAACAGTCCAGTTATTGCAAAAGGGCTGCCATGCCAATGCATCTCCTGATTACTGAGAGCTATGTTAGCATGGAGATGCCTTTGCCTTTCTTCTAATGTATACTGGCAGAAAAACTAGCAAGAATTCAATCCTAATTTAGTGCAATTCCTTGTGCATATATTTGCCTGTACAAAACAGCAATATTTTATGCTTAAAGGACAGAATTTTCTCTCATTAACCCTGCAGAGGTCATTGGTATGTACAGAAACTCTAGTAAGCATTAATTTTGTATCATTCACATACAGCAGTTTTATCAGGCATTTCAAAGATATGAAACACTGTCATATGGAAATATATTCACCAATATGATATATTCACAGTATGTTTATTTGGAAAACACGTCTCATGGTACATGTGTCCCCATGTTCTAATGTACATTTTATAAGGATTTTTTTAACCTGTTACTTTACTCTTCTGTTTTTAAAGGTTGATTCATTGTTATTAAACAAAATCAAAGAGGTGAAGAAAATGACATGTGGCAGCTCTTTTTGTTGCTATCATCTTGTTTTATTGTTTGAATGCCTCAGAAGGTAGCTATTGTACTTTTATTGAGCAAGGAATAGAATACCTTTAAAATCCAGGTGTTGACCACATGTTTATCAGACTTTCCATAAACAACAAAGAGTTTTTCTTTCCATATCTGCTTTCTTCATGAAAATCCAACTGAGCCTTGCAAATATGTTAATCCAGGTCTGCAAAATCTTCAAGCTCTTGATTTGATTCATGCATGCTAGCAAGGGTCAAACTGAGGGGAAATAGTAAAGCAGCATTTCCTCTGAGGTGATTGTGTTGCTCACGCCTTTGTATATTGCTACCAACATAGAAAGGTGGCAGGTTTTCACTGCTGAGGATTAAAACGAAATTAATGTTTCTAAACTAAACATGGTAGGATGCAAAGTTCAGATCCAAATTGAAGATTTATCAAATTAGGTGTTCAGATATAGTGGTTGGAATTTGCTTCAAATGCAAAAAACATTCAGATCTAGCTTTTCAATTGTTCTAATACTTGTTAGGCACTGATTTCTGAGCATACTGTGAGGCTGAGAGAGTCATATTTTAAAAACGCCCTCTAATTTTGTACTTCTTCTTATCATAATCCTGCTTGCCAAGGCAATAAACTACAGATGAATATAATGTATTTGGATACCAAACAGCAGTTTCCTGCTCCTGGAAACCTCCATTTCTGTAAAATATTAGTTGGTAGTTTTATTTATTTAATTGGAAATCCTTATATAAGTATAGATAATGTACATATAAAAAAAGGAATGCTCAAACTGAACACTGTAATAAATACAGATTTTTAAGGTATAATATAAAAAACCAAGCACCATAGGTCTTGAATTTGCAGCTCCTGCATGAATGTTTGTGATAACAAGAATCATTATTTAATGAGTTATTATCCTTCCTACAACTCCTAAACAGCTACTCTACAATAAAAAAGAAGAAAGAAAGATGCCTTCCCCTAAAAAGACTGTAAGAGAAGGGACTGAAGCTTTGAAAGAATAAGGCTATGACAAAAATATTATGCAGTTATTTGTTGTTTATTAGGTATGTTGCCAATCTAATACCTATAGAAAAAGGTAGCGTATTTCTTTCCTTCTTTCTTTCCTTCCTTCTTTCTTTATTTTCTTAATAAACTTCTTGGTTTTGAGATTTTTAGTAAAAATTAGTTAGCTGTAGAACACATACTTTCCTGAAGGTTACAGGATCAGGCAAATTTGAGGTGAATTTCTCTATTATTATAATGTGTTCTTGAACACATTATATTTAGTGTTTCATCACATATCAATGTGAGAGAAATTTATACTACTTTATCTAATTACCACAGCAAACCTTTCAAATACCATTAAAATTTAATTTGGCTTCTCGATAATTTGGAGTAATGTTAGTTGATTTTCCCCTTACAATTGATTTCTAAAAATATTTTTATTTTGCTCTTGGTGTTTATTTCAGCAAAGAGTTCAACAGGATTAACTTTTCAAAAGTAGTGCCTTAAAATATTTAGATGGGGAGAGGGGGGTGTGTTATAATAAAATCGCTTTATGCGGACAGCTAAGATTAGACATTTCTAAAAGTTCATTTGCTATGTAATCATTTGATCAGTAGCACACTACTTTTAAGTTTTCGTTAGAGATTAGTGTTTCCTTGGCTTAATAATGGAATAAATAAATATATTTAACATTTATAATGCAATTCATTATTATTCTTTTAAAATATGCCATCATGCAATAGTCAAATATATCAGTGAAATAGGGAGTGTAGTGTAGAATCGTGTTGATCTTGAAATGGACAGACTGAGATCTCAAAAGACAGAGTGATTAGTGGGTTTAACGTCTTGCTGAGTTCAGTTCTTTCTTTGATTTTTTTGGGGTAGGGTCATTTCACAGGGCCCATTTAGACTCTCTGTAATCTAAATCTTTACTGATTAAAGATTCTCTAAAAGGTAGCTATAGGAATTTCCTTGTCAGTATATGCCACACTGAGTAACTGAAGAAGAAATTGTTCCTATTCCTTGTGATTTGGACTTAAACTCCAAGTTAATTGTGAACACAGAAGCCTTTGGACTAAAAGGTAGAGCTAATGTTTTGTTATCTATGGTGACATGTCCTCTCTTCTGAAAAAAGTAGTTTTTTCTACAAATAGGCAACAGGCACATGGTCTGTTGGATCAGGTTACATCAGGTTGTGTTGTGTTACATGATATGACATGACCTGCAGTGACCTGAGGCAATGTCATCTTGTGTTACCTTGGTAAGGAAATACTGTTCTTTATTAAGCAGGCTAATCATCTCTAGGCATGAGGAATTTCTGTGCTCTCTGTAGGCGAAAGCAGTTAATGGCAAGTAGTCTGTTCTTCTGATTTTCTTTCGGCTAATTCTGGGGAGTCTAAACACCATATGAATCATGTCTTGCTATTATTTACTGGTTGTCATGTACTTTACAAATCTAATTTAATATATTTCAGAGTACGCACAGAAAAGAAATTCCTGTAGTGCTACTAAGCGTTGTAGTATTTGGAGACTGAATAGACAATAGCACCTATTTCGTTATGGAAATGAGAAATTTTGCAATAGGGATATTAAGTAATCTTCTTAGATGGAAATGCTTAGTGTTGGAAGCCCAACTATTTTTACATTTTTATGCATAGACTGGTCATTATTACTCTTTTACAGTTCTTATAAGCTTCCTGCTTAAATAGTACATTATGAAAATGAGCTATTGCAACTGCAAAGTATGATAAAACTGAGTCTACAGTGCGACCCTGCCCATGACTCTATCAGTATAGGTACTCTCAATAAGTAAGTCTTGAGTTATTGCATTATGGGATATTATCAAAGGAACCCATTGTATTTGGTCATTCAGTATAATGATCTTTAATATTATTTCCTATTGATATATTCTGTATGTAAATTCACTTTTAAAAGATTTGCACAAAGAACGTGAACACTATTACACAGGTACAGCTATCTACTGATTTTACAGTAAATTACTGGTGCGTGGTACAGAATGTAACCTCTTGGTTATATTCTGCAGTAAAAGGAATGGGTTAGAGAGGTTTTTATGCAAATTAGTAATGCTCTGTGTTGGAAGCCTAATTGTACTTTTTATTGTTGGACAAGTCAATACTGCTTTAATATACATTTTATAAGCTTCTTGCTAAAATTGTATATGAAAGGGATTAGTTCCCATAGATGAAAGGCATAATCTTAACAATGAGGCCACGTAAGCAGAATGGTTGAAGTACTGATAAAGGATTTGTTAGCTCCAACATAGAATAAGTCTTATTAGTCTTATTAGTCACCACTATTTGACCCACTACAGTTCATTGTACAAGTCACATGTACTCAGTGATGGAATGAACAACAGCTACTGTAACTGTATTCTGGTCAGATACAATAAATAAAAATGTGTGAAGTACCTTGCCATAAACCAGAAACAGCATAATTTTTTTTTATTTGTTTTTGGTTTGGTTTTATTGTTTGGTTTGTGGTGGGTTTTTTGATTGGTTGGTTGGTTTGGTTTGGTTTGGGGCTTGTTTGTTTGTTTCTGTTTATTAGTTATTCTTGAACGCAGAAAACACCAAAAAACATCATTTTAAAAATGAGCTGTTTTATAAAAACTACTAGGTAGCACATCATGAAGGAGGTTGGAAAAGAAGGTCAAGGTTCAGGTGGGGCTTGCTGTCTCACTTGATCTAAATCTTCCCACATGCTCAACAGTGCTCATTATCACAAATAATAAAATTCAGATGTTAAAGAACAAGAATTCAGTTCATCAGAGGAAAATCTGAAGAAAATTATCTTCAAAATGCAGGTTTCATATTAGAAAAAAAAGTCAGTTGTTGTGCATGTTTTCCTGAACATTCCTTGCTTTTTAAGTTAAAACCCATACAAAGCTATATTTTTTTCTTTTCTATAGTTGCAACAGCAGTGGTGACAAAAGTAGTAAAGAATAATGGAAGTCCGTGAGTCCACTTTTAACTAAGGGCTTCCAAGAAAAAGGAAGCCAGTAGTATAAAATAAAAAAAAAAAAATTAAAAAAATTGAGAAGTTAAAAAAGAAAAAGAAAAGGATATTTAACAAAGATTTTTTTGGCATGCCTCAGGTTTAAAGAATTCATCAAAATATACAGGAATAACTGAAGGGTGATAACATACAAAACAGAGAACAGAGCAAAGTACAATTGCAAATCTGATGAGGTTTGTGTGGTCTTCAATTACATAATTTTTCTTCTTGCATATGCTGGATCATGCAATACTAATGGAAGGGTGAACAGACTTAATCCTCATCCCCTCCACCAAAGCCATGCCTAAAAAACGTGTTAAATTGTATCATTTCCAGTAAATCCAAACTACATATTACATACATGGTCCTATCTCTGCAATACTTTTATTAATTTCTATTCTTTATGCAACCTTGTGCTGGAGAAAGTATTATGTGCCTGTATCTAGAATACATTTTGAAATTTTTCATTTAAACCATACTATCTGATGTCTGCTAGTACTGTACTACATACACTGTGTCTGTCAGACACATATTTCACACTTTACAACCCATGTAGCCACACCTTTTAGACCAAATGAGGATCTGTCCTGTTTCTGGGGATGCTGTTACTCAGTAATTGTAGGTTCATAGGTAATATACCTGAACATTTCATCTTTTGTCCTGAAAGTGTCCTATCTATGACCTTCTGGTACAAATTAAAATTTACCATCTATTTGTTTAGTAGTTTGCCTTGACGAAAGAGGTGCCCTAGGCAGACAGGCATCCTTCTGTCCTGTCATTGTAATTTCTCATACTAATCCTTCCTCAATTTTTTTTTAATTTATACTTTTTGGCTTGTTATAACTCTTGGACTAGATTTCCAAACAAAAACTAGTTTTTCCTGGCTTTGAAAAGACTCACACTCATACAGTCCCAGTGCTACTGGAAATGGAAGGCACATAGTGGTTATTTGTGATAATAACACTTGCAGTTCAAGACTCAAATGAAGCATTTCAGAGCAGCAATTGCAGTATGTTGTGCAATATGAGCTTTTGGCAAGCCAGAGGATAAGGCGATATCGAATTGTCAGAGAAATTGAAGACATTCTCCACTCTTTTTAACAATATAGATAAGGCAGTCAGCAAAATAGATATTTATGGGAGTGAGGGGAAGGGGGAGGACAAAGGGGAAGAACAGCAGAGTTTGCTTAAACCCTGTGCCTCTTCCCCATAGTGCAAACAATCATTCATTTTATCTAACTTCAGCAGTTTAAAGGACAGGCATCCAGGTTAAGCAAATCATCTGGGTTTCCACTACAGTCAATGAGGAGAGATAGGCTCTTCCAGAGCTAATTTGCTCCATCCTAAGATATATTATACATGTATTGATTATTCCCTGAGGTGTCTGTTTCTCTTCATTGATTAGAGAGGGAGCCTAGATGATTAGCTTAAATAACTAACTTGTTAACAACTACAAGTGTTAGCTGAGATGAATTCTCACTCTCAGAGTTTTGGATAGTGACTTCATCATGATGATGATTTGATTTATTTCTTCCATTTTTCTCCATGCCTCTTTTCATTTTGCAGTCAATACTGTTCAACAGATGATCAAATTGCATCCTCTTTTTCTCAATGAAATAAGATTCACTGAAATGAGATTTCATGTATTTTACTTGAGACGTAACAGATTTTACATTCAGCATCCTTATTCTGGTCATGATATGTAGAAGGAGGTTGAGGTGTTTTCCAGATTGAGTCTGAGTTGCTTAGGAATAGATGAGTGGATCTTCACATCTACGTTCATTTTCTTGTTTACATAAGGAGCTCAATTTTTAATGGACAAATTGTTAAACCCTTGTGGTTTACATATGCCTGGACTAACCCCCTTAACACAAGTTCTGTAAAATAGTTATGCTCCCTTGATATTTAATGGAGGGAAATAGACACATCTAGACAGCAACTCAGATCTGAGATAGAAGGAACATTTGTTCTCCAAGTTCTCTTTCTAAAAGGCTTTATATTCATATGGGTTTTTGGGTAGCACTTGGAGGTAATAGATGGAGGCATTATATATCATTGTCTAGTTTTTTGTACTGTAGGCTTTCACGGCAGGACTTCCTGGAAATTCGTTCATCATATGCTTTTTGACATAATCCATTCAGCTGCTCTGCTGATGGTGTTCAAAATGTATTCTACATTGAATTTAAAATATTTGAAGTAGGAAAGTTTTTTAAGAAAAAACGGTATGTCAAAACACTTTCTGTTAATTTAAACAATGTTAATAAGATGTTGGCAATTGTATTTGAAAATTACTAAATAATGAAATTTATATCATTGTTTCAGTATTTTAAAGCACACTAAGCTTTATGGATCTTCAGTCTTCAAAAGTCCCACAACAGTGTTTAACTCAGCTAGTTGTCAGTCTTTAGATTCAACATTTTATTTGCCTATCTGCGTTTTTTTATAAATACAGTGTACAATAATAATTATATTATTAATTC
>NW_010225018.1:19209-71981 GCF_000690775.1 Eurypyga helias
AAGCCTTTTGCAGGTATTATTTTTTTTTTAATCAAATGATGTTTTCTATTGTTTTGTTTTGTTTTCTCCTAATTATTGCAGCATCTTAGTTAAAACTCACGTACTAAAAAAGAGTTTTTTTCTGAAACATGTTTATTTTTATTATTATAAAAAAGCTTTATAGGAGGAAGTGACTACATTGAACTTGAAATTCTCCATCTTGTGAATGCACAGAACTTACCAAACATCAGGCAGATCTGCGAGGAAGAAGCCTCCCATTCCAGAGCACATCACTGACCACGCACCAGAGAAACAGCTAGGTAGCTACCGGGGTCCTCCACTCTTGTGATGTCTGCATCCACCACAGTCTCCAGAGATGGTGATGTGAGGTCTTCCTTTGGTCGTCCTCCCTTACTTAGCGTAAAGAAACCTTCTTTGATAGCTTTGCCTTTAGTGAAAGGTCAGTGATTGCGCACTTGTTTGACATAATTGATGGCGTAGTTAATTAGAATTATACTGTACTTAAAATAGCCTGTGCTTCTAAGCTCTGTAGTGGAAGAGCTACCTCCTGCAGAGTTTCTGAGATCTAAAGATGGTTAGCTTCCTCAAGCACTGTTTACAAGCTCCTTTAGCATGCTTCTAACATCTATAATCCGTAGAAGAAAGACTCCCTCCTGTGGAATTAATAAAATCCACAGGAGAAATTCTGTGGTTTTCCCGAACCCTCGTTTGCCTGTAAGGATTTAATGCAGTTGCAACCACTTTTAGGTGTGAGGAGGCCATTAAGTTCCATCACTTACGTTCTAGGTCTACAAGCATGGGCCCATGTTACCAGTGTTACTCCACTACTGAGATGGTATAGTTTTAATGACATCAGGAGTAATACCTAAAAACTCAAAAGTTAATCAAGACTGTTTAATATACATGCCAAGTAATATCTTCAAATATCCGTGAATATTCGAAGTAGAAAAAACAAGAGTATGCCTGAAACAATAGTTTTAAAATAACTACTGTTCAAAGAACCCTGCCATTAACTTGCAAAAGAACTGGCTAGATTCCTTTACATTGTGACAGGTATTGATGATATTATGGACAGCAGCAAATTCACATATAGAGTATAATAGTTCCCATAGTCTGTCCCCTCCTTTAGTTAAAAATCACTTGCTAAGCCAAATGTTTAGTGTATAAAATATTTAATAAATGCATTATCTATTCCCTCTCCCTCCCCCCAAAACTAGCAATCCAAAATGTTTTTGTAAAAGTGATATTCAACGAGTGTGTCTGAGATGCCAAAATTAGAGGAGGTTACTTGGTTATTGGTTTTGGTTTTGGGGGGTGTTTGTTTGTTTGGTTGGTTTTCCTTGTTTTTTGTTTTTTAAATAATGGAAGACAAATAAAACATCATCCAAAGATAGCCATTTTTGTAACAGAATTTTTTGTTTATGTCCTCTATGAAAGGAATATATATTTTAGATTATGTTGGTATAAACTGTGGGTGACAGGACAATAACTTAGATACTTTCCTTTAAGTATAACAGACTTTAAAATAAAATTACTGTATCTTCTGGTATGCATAAAATTCATTACTAGCTATTGTACTTTCAATACCATTTTAGCTTCAGAATCACAGATATCTTCATGCATAAAATGTATTCATTTAGGAATAAAAAAAACCCCCACACTAGAAAGCAGAGGCTTCTTTCAGTTCTTTCCTTCCAAGCAGACTGTTTGCTTAACCTAGTGCAAGAAGCTAGTGTGACTTTCATTGACTTGTTTCTAATAAAGAGTTAATCAAAGAATAATGGATAGGATGTCTTCATCTGACAACATCTGTTGGTCTGAAACAGGAGAATAGCCAGTGTGACAGTGAAGGTGTTCTCTACTTTTTTTTCCCCAGCTGAAAAAATGGGGCATAGAGCTGTACAACCCATAACAATGTGCATGTCTTTATATGATGTTGTTCACCAGAGACTTGTCAATAGACTGAGCCATATTGGTTCTGGCAGTCTTTCTACTGGGACAATATTTGCCTTGAAGTACTATCTTTTCTCTTTTTCAATGTCAGCCTGAAGGCTCTTAGACAGCATATGTTCATTTCATGTCTTAGAGATATTGCTTCTGGTATTGCAAATGCATTACCACATTGAGCTTTTTTGTAAAACAGATGGTACATATTAAGGTCTCCGTTTCTTAGACAATTTCTGCAACAATTGTACTGCATTCTTCACATTGACAAAAACATCATCAGCATCATGCAGTGAGGCACTAGATTATGTCAGAATGTTAAATGAATGCCCACAGCAGAAAGAGTTATGAAGGTGAATCAGCTCCCTTAGAGAAATGAAGAAGGGTGTTAGTTATATTTGGTAGATATTCGTTAAAACTTAACGCCCTGATCCTGCAAAGCAATTTGTTTAGGTGCAACTTAGCTTGCAAGGAGAGTTGCTGATATGCAGGAACAACATCTGCAATAGTAATTTTTTGTATGCCAGGGTCCTTCAACACATCGGAGGATGCAAAGATTTGGGCTAGCACAAGAGACAAGCCATAAAGTGGTCACTGAGGGATTATGAAAATGACGGTGAAGCAGAGGTTCATGGGCCAGCAGGCTGCAGTACAGAACTGGGCCAAATCAGAAGACCAACTAGGACAGGCTGTCAAAAAACTGTGTGTGCAGTGAAGAGGCAATGAACAAGAAGGAAATTAGTCACACTCTCCTGGAGAGAGTGGAGAAGGTACTGTCTGGTAAAATGAAGGTGCCTGTAGGCAAAATTAGAGAGATTGGTCTGAATGTGATTATGGTAGAAAAGACACAGGGAATGGTCCATTGGCATCAGTAGCCTACTTTCGGGGTACTTTGTCTTTATGTCCCACTGCAGCATCAGCTTGTTAAGAGGGCATTATCTCAGTGACTTAAATTGAAGCTGGATTTCTTTGTCCACTTTTCAAGAACCAGGTCAAATATATAAGAGTAGAATTCAAAACTTGGGTAAAAATAACAATTTGAGTCAGAAGTGAGGCTAGCTGGCACAACTGGATGTCAAGATAGAGTTAGAAAGGTCTGAGTTTGCCCTAGAGTCATTGTTTGTTCTGCTAAGAGGGTAACTGAAAACACGAGACTGCTTTATCATGCTCCTACCCCATAAAGAATAGTGATTATGGTTCTTCACACGAGCAGATAACCTTCATATGAAACCTACATGACTTCCTTCTGAGTCTGAGGTTTGAAGAATATTGAACCAAACAAAAGAGGGGGAAAGCAATATTTGAGCACCAGATTCTACTGAGACATTAGTATAGAGGCTGTGTAGCATGAGTCTATGTACACATCTGTATAACTTGAGCAGAAAACCAAAGTTTCAGAAGTGGTTGGTTCCCCCCATTTAATTTGAAAATGCAGTTCGCTTTAAGAACTTAAGAGACAGTCCTGCCCTAGAAGTTAGACAGAAAAGTCTTACATCCCATGGTGATGTTTTGCATATTATCCTTTATAGGAACAGCAGGTTAACCTGAAACGTTGCTGCTGCTGAGCATCATTTTGTGAGTGATAGTGCAGTTCTGAGGCTGTATTTGTTGACAGTCAGCAATGTCTGTGAATAACTTAGAATGTCAAGTTCTAAGCGAGTTTTGCATTTGCCTGTATAAAACGGTGGCATTGGCTGTGGCTCATAAAAACTGTACATGGGATTAGGCTAGTATTTCCAGTGCTCTATTGAATGTCAAACTAATTTGTCTTACGAATTTACTGTTTCCTTTAGCTCATCAACAACCACTCTCCTCCTTGGTCTGTTTTTTCTATGCTCCAGTCTTTCTGAATCTCTCTTCCTGTGTTGCTCTTCCACTAGTGGAAGAGATATGGGACCTCAGATTTTGAACTTTGTAGTTTCTTACTGTAAAATTTTTATCATCATATGTTGATATGGCATTCAAGTTATCATTTTTAATCAAACCACCCCAAATGGAAAGTGTAGGCAAGTCCTAAACAGAAAATGCGTAAACTCAGGTGACTGCATGTTATATTAAATGAATAAATAAATAAGTATAGGAGTTCAAGACATAGCTAAAAACCCCCTATATTTATAAGAATGAGAATATGTCATTGTACACATGGTGTTATTGGGCATGTCATAATCTCTTTTTGCAGAAATAAGAACTTGTTCTTCCTGTGCTGGTGGGAACAGCTGAGTCCACTGAAGGAGTGAGGAAGACGGATGGCATTTCCCTTGCCATCCCATTTCTTCCTTAACAGGTAGGGTCACATTCTTGGTGTATTTCATACGTTACTAGGCTGAATGACTTATTCAATTCAGTGTCAAAGACATTTGGAAATTATTAATTATTGTGATGGCCTGGGTTGAAATAGCTTAAAATTGCCTGATTTTAAAAACAGATGGGTGTCAAATGTGTGACAATCTGCTCTTCTGAAGGTGTCTTACACCACCAAGTATTCTGAGTACTTTTGGTTAGTTCTGAAGACTAATCAAATACCTTCTCCACAAACGTAAAGTACATCTCCAAATTCTCCTGAGTGTGACCTGGCTAAAGATCATAACTGTATATTCCTGAATACGGAGAGAGTCCAGAACAGGAGATCTGATGTTTCCAGTGACTACACAGTGTTCTAGGTAGCAACATTAAGCTCCAGAGAGATGGTTTAAAAGACAGCCTATCTTCTTGTAACTTGGCATGGACTCCAATAAAGTGCTGAACAAATAAAATATTTAAATTGCTAAAGAAAGTGTTATTTACACCAAAGTAAAATCTGCTGAGCACAGAGAACAAAATCGACACACATATCCACCTTATCCTGTAGTCAAAGGTGAGCTATTTTGTAGATTTTGACATTTAATACAGGGCTTGAAAGGATTTTCGGTTTACTAGGACAGATGAGTTTCCCTGAACTTATTGTGTTCCAAATTAATGATGGCACCTTGTTTTCCTAGCTCTTATGCTCATTAGGGAAATGCATAATTCATTCTAAAGATGTGCATGGATTGAGGTATTCGTGTTTGTGATCAGATTTTACAAACAGGAAAGAAATGTCCACTTAATGTAAACAATTGTTGAAGCGGAATGTATGTTTAGTTCTTCCCATTTAATTTTAACCTCGTTGATTCACTCTGTTATTCTACAGGTTCACAGATCGTGAAAAGCTGTACAGCAGGCTTAATATTCAGCAAGAAGGACAATGTACAGATTTTTTAGCTGAAAAATAATAATGGCATTTTCCTAATGACTCTCTGACTTAAAAATACATGCAGATAAGTAAGAGAAAAAAGACCTCTGATGTTTTTAGAAGTCTCACAAACAGCAATTTAAAGTCTGTGTTCAATGGTTAAATAAACAAGCAAGCCATTCTGGCAAATTTCCAGTTTTTGCAAATTAAAGACATTTTTAATACTGATAAATCCTTTGTCTTTCAACAATTCAGTGCATGCACTGTGTTGATATTTTCTGATGATACTGTACAAAGTTTATTTTTCTTTCATTGTGCTTCAGCTAAACATGGGCATGAGGTGAATTCTTGTGAAAAGAAAACAAAGGATATTTTAGTTGGAAACCAAAAGAAATTCCTCACATATCACTTGGCCCTATGAGCAGAAGGTGTGAAGGAAGGGGCTGAAATGCTAGAGACATCAAATGCTTTAAAAGCCAGCACTTGAGTGTTTAAAAAATAGACTGTCAGCTGAAATGTTTCAATGTGAGAGAGAGAGAGAAGGAGAGGCTCAAAGGTGTTTAAAAAGGCTGCTGGCGAGACTTGTATCAGGAGCAGTAACAGTGAGAAATTCATCGGTGCTGATGATGGAGAGGGCAGTATCAGAGATGACTGAGGGGCTGAAGGTGCTGGCATTGGAGCTGCAAAGGGTGACACTGGTGGTTGTGGGAGGGGTGGAGGTGACAGCTTTGTTAGCAGCCTTGTGTCTGATGAAGAAGTGACTGCTTCTCTCAGAATGTACCTTTCACCTTTATGTTAAAAACAGCACTTGGTAAGCTATTTAAAGGGATTTGGGGGATTCTAGTTCTCCTTTGCCATATGGGTGGCTGCTGACATCAGATCTGGCATTTCTCTTCCCTCCTGAACTGCAACATTACAAAGCAAATGGGAAGCTCTGAATTTCACTCGTGTCTTAGTCTTTGCTACTTTCATAGGAGCCATCCCTTTTATTTTGCTTGTGGTGGAACTTTGTCAAAAATTAAGCAAGAATCCTTTAATTAGACACACATTCAGTAAAGAAAAAGAAGCAGAATATGAGTTTTGAATCGTATATTGGATACTGAATATGTGACCAGGGTTGTTCTTTTTCTTCACACAATTGTTCTTGTTTCTTTTTTACTCACTCAATAAATGTTGGTCACTTTTTAAAAATCTGCCAGCCTTGCTGCCTGCTTAGATTTTATACTGTTGAAGTTAAGGCAAAATTGCATCTGCATAGTAGTAGGACTCCTTAGGAAAGTACAGACTGCTTACTTTAACTAGACTCTTCAGTCATTCTTCAGATCACAGATTTTGTCAGCGTTAATGCAAAATTAGCAGTGCTCAGATGAAGAAGTGTATTTCAAGAAAGCCTTGCCTTTCATTGTCTTCCTTTTGAGATATCTGCACCAAAATAAAGGAAAATAATCTGGTTTCCAGAGTTTTGTTTTGCTTTGTTTGTGGTTTTTGTTTGGTTGGTTGGTTGATTGGTTGTTTTGCCTTTTTATTTTTTTTATTCTGTGCAATTATTGTAGTATAATATTATAATACAGTGCTCACATGTACTAATAAACACCTAAACTTGACAGAAGTTTTGCTGTGGTGACAGAGGTTTGTTCCCATTTAGGCAACAGTGCAATTCACTTTAGAAATGTTTTTCTCAAATTCTCTGCTATTGTAATAGCAGGGGAGGTTGAGGAATTTGATGTTTAGTCAGTAATAGGCTTATTCTTTGTCTGTATTGCAAAACTTCTTTGAGGAATGATGCAAAGTGCTATGTCTCTAGGACATTTCCGAGAAAATTATAAAAGCTGAATCCCAGAGCTACTGTTTTAGGGACGAATGTTGGTAATGTACTTGTGAAAGTGTCGAAGTAGAATACCATGCCATTTGTTGCCAAATACTTTTTAATGTTCAGAAGCCTGTGCACTTTTGTTATAGTTTTAAGTGTGTTTTTTGTAAAAAATCCAAAGCAAAACTAAGTAGAAAACCTACAAAGGTTCTTTATACAACCTTCTTATTTCTGTTACTGTTCGTCGTGTATGTAAATAATTGAAAAGTGTTAATTTGCTTTGTATTTTAAAACACAGATGAGAGGAGTCCTCCTTGTGGTTTTCTTTCAGACAGCTTCTCCCTATCTCTAGCAGGGCTCCAATATATATTTGTATGTGACACAGGAGTTTTGAGAGCTGAAGCAAATGGCACCATTTCAGAGGCTTGTTGGCAAACAAAAGTCTGGAGATATTTATAGTTAGTAGCATTCCAGCCTCCAAGTAAATAATTGACTAGTCGTTTCAGCTTCTGGCCAAATAGTAAATATTGCTTCCAACGGGGTGCAGGTATTCATAGCAGACACGTCTTGGTCTTGTTTCAATTGTCTGTGGAGTCCAAAGAACTGTTTTTAATTCTTGCATGGATTTATGGCCTTTTTGCTTGGACCTCAGATTGGCTCAGCACTCAAAGCCAACTGAACATGGAATCAGCAAGGCATCTTATTTTCAATAAAAATTTTTGGTTTGGGTTTTTTTGTTTGTTTGTTTGTTTGTTTGTTTAATTTACTAACACAGCCACTGAACATTTCAACTTCTGGAATTTTCTGAGCTCTTTTAACAAGGTTTATTTTGCCTGATCCCCAGAAGCGTACAGATTCACAGTATATTTAGACTATTCATGCTTTTTATCCCACTGCTCTTATTTCTTTCTTTTTTTTTCTTTTTGATAAATGCTCTAATATATAGAATACGGGTTACAAATGATCATTTTTGAATCAAATTGCAGGATGATGTTTGAGAACATTGTGTTCACTGACATGTCAGAAATTTAAGTGTGTGCAGAGCATGTCTACTAAAATTCAGATGATTACCCAAGATTTCTGGAGCTCATAGCAGTCCTCTAACCTGTCATTAGAGTTACTGAAAGTTTGGCTAAGTTTGTCTGTGGCAGGTTCTTTTCTTTACGGCAATGGTTTAGCTATATGAATGCAAATCATTAGTCCATGTGGGTTGAAATGGGGATATGTCATACAGCAAAGTAAATCATGTCTACCTTACAGCAGCCAGGGCTGCAACTTCAGCAGCAATGCTGCTTTTTGAATTCTTTCCCCTGAGTATTAAAAAGCCATAAAAAACAAACCAGAGCAACAGGATGAGAAGTGGCTTTTCTCATTATGATTAATTTTGGGAGGGAGGATTTGCAAGGCAGATTTGTTTAGGTCCATTTCATGACACAATAGGGTGGATGCCTAAAAGAAGACAGGAAAAGAAAAAGTTCTTTCCACAATTTTTCTCAGTTCTATTTGCAAAAGTGATCTGTAAACCCCGGTCTCTTACAGCTGACTTTCTTTTTGACCTCTGAAGTGTTGTCTGCTCCAGCTGGTTACAGGTGGATGTCATACTCACAAAGTACCTTACTGCCTCGTATGGTAAAACTGCTGACACAGCAATTGTAATGGTAAGCATTTTGCCTACCAAAATCTCACCCATAGTTGGCCCCTCTCTTCTCACTCCACTTCTTGTCATAGATAGAATAAAAACAGTGGAAAGTGAAATAGAAAAATAAAAAAAAACCCCAAACAACAACAACAACAAAAAAACCAAGATAGAAAGAAACACTGTAGTCTAGGAAAAGTAAGGACAAGGAAAAAAAGAGATTATGGATACCTGATGTGGCCTTTTTAAATTTAATGCCTTCTGGGGAACATGAAGAAGAGCATAGATAAGAAAAAATGATGGGGTCACCATCAATATACCATAAATTTGACTGACAAAAAAGCAAAGATGAGGTTCAGCCATGTGCGATTGAGTATGTTTACTGCTTTATTATTTTTGTAATGTTTGGGTCTGCACTTTTTTTAGTCTTTGCTGGCTGACTTTTCCATCACTTTATTCTGAATTCATAGGAAATAACCAACAACACCCAAGGCATTTGGGCAATTAACAGTGAATAATGGCATATTCCACTTTGTGCAAGCTTCACGTGCTGCTTCAAATCCCTCCTAATGCCCTTCTTTTGCCTGCCTGGTGGTGTCCCCAGTCATGCCTGATTTTTGCTTCTCGGCTGCTCTTTCAGACTGCAGACCCCTACATGTTGTGGTGTCCTGTTTTACTCAGAAAAGCTTATTACTATGAATACAAATTCCATGCAGCCAATTCAAAACACTTCTGAGCAAACTACCTAAAAATCCTCATGTCAACATTGTATAAGTTATTCATGAATAGATCCCTAAGGCCCATATCCTCCCTTTGCATGTAAAAAAAAAATTGCACAGTGTGTGTCTGGGAGGTGGGGGGAGTACGGAGGGAGAGGTTCATTTCAGAAGATCTGCAGCTTTCAAGCTATTTCCAAGCCATCATGTGGGACCTTTGGCAGAAAAGCCGGCATCTTACTGTGATGGCTAGGGGTGTTGCCAACAGCTCTTACAGAAGAGGTCTTAGAAACAACAGGGCTCCTGCCTGCAGACCTTTGCCCATATATGTCTGAAGTATCTACTAAGCAGTGGTTTATCACAGCTGGTTTACAGAGTGTTTCCAGATTTTCTTCACAGTAGTAGAGTTTCTAACATATTTCAAAAAGTACGACTCCTTGGGAGTAGTATAATACCCTGGACCAGGTCTCTCAGCAGCTTCTGAGAATATATTTTTTGACTCACTTGTATTCAGAATGGCAAGTCCCTACCTATCCTCTGCACAGGCTTCAGGTCTGCCTTTATCCACTCTTTCTTTCGTGTCAATTCAGTTGTGAACAGGCCTGCAGAAAACTGGAAGGTTACCGAACACAAAGGAAAAGAGGCCAATTACAAGTGACCTGGAGGGAGCAACGTACATGTGCGACTGAAGGGTTACAGTGGAATGGCTGGCGGGAGTCACGGGTAATTTTGTACTAAAACTCTAAAGGCTTCTATCAAAGGGAAAAAATTATACATAGTGGAATTTAACCAAACAGACACACCTAGCTCATTAGAGTGTGCACATATTTATTTTTATCTTATTATTCAATTGCAGGAGATATGAAGCTGAGATTGGAAGGTTTGCCAGGTGTGGATCTGGTTCAGAAGCCTTTCAGATAGGACCTACAGCTTAAAATACACCTGTGAAAGAAAGCCTTCAAGTTTTACATCATTATATCCAACCCGTACCTGAAAAGTTGGAAAGAAAAAAGAAAAAAGAAAAAAAAAAAGAAATGGTAGATGTAAGCACAAATTTTTAAAAATACATTGCGCCAGCTATCAAGGCACATTTCAAAGTATTATTAGTGAAAATAGAATCATATATAAGACAAATGTGGCCAGCCAGGGATTACTGAATTTTCAGTCTCATTAAGAACATTAACATTTTAACTCTGAAAATATCTCCAGCAATTCATATACGTGTGTTCATAGTTCTATTTGAATTGCATGCTATTGTCACACCATTTTTTATTTCTTTCTGATGGGAAAAATAATCAAAATACTATTTAGCCTTTGAAAGCCAATAGGTTGCTTTGACCGGTAACGGAATGAGAGTGAGCCATGAATAATTGTGATGTGACTTCCTCACATGACTTTCCTACATTGTCAGGGGGCCAGGCAACCCTGACAGTAGCTCTGCATGACAGGATTTGGTGCTAGGTTTCCTCACCAGCTGGTTTCCTACAGCCATGGTGAGAGCGGTATTGTGGAAGCTGTTGTCTCTTTGCTCGGCACTCTCGGCTTCACATCAGGTATCTCAGTATGGGCTCTGCACTCGTAACTCCAAGGGAACAATGATAACTTTGAAGGTCTCAATGAACGTGTGTTAGTATTATAAAAGATAGTTTTTCCTCGCTCCTGAGGGTCCTATTGGTTCTGCTGATTTCCACTTTGCAGCTGGGAAGATAGTACTGGGATTCCTTGTCCCCTGGCATAACTGTATGGATAAATGGATAAAACGGGGTTAAAGAGCAAGTCTGAATCAAAAGTATCTCTGCATTCACACTGGATGGCAGAAAGCCAAAGTGATTTAGCAACACTCTGCCTCTGGATATTGCTGTGGATTTAGCCAGACCTGAGCCTGGAATCTGCAAAAGTGTCTTTGCCCCCTGAATTGTTCCCAACATGGGTCAAGAAACAGCTTGCCCTTCCCTGAGCTGTGCTTTACTGTCAGCCAGTCATTACTGAATAAAGCATGAGGCAACTGCGTATCTAGTCCCTTGTGGAAGCAGCAGGGAAGAAAGTACAATAGTTCTAGGCAGATCCATACCCAAGCCCAGAGGGATCTGAGCAACTTTCATGTGGAGGAAAGGGGGAAGTGGTCAGGCATTAATTCATAACTTCCTAAACAAACATTTTGGCAAGTTTACACTAGGCAGATGTGGATCTGTTTTCTCACAAGGTTTGTCAGCTCCATGCAGGTAACTTCACGGGTATCAGATGCTCCTACTGCTAGGGGAAAAAAAAAAAAAATCCATCTTAGTCTGGAGTCACAGTGATATTTCCAAAGTATCTTACTAGCCTTGATTGTCTAGACTTCTAGTGTCCATCTGAATGTAAGAGCAATTTGTTGGTGGGTTTTCCAGCTTCCTCTATGAAGTCCAGCTTCAGTGAACACTCAGAATTCACTAAGCCGTCCTTTCAGAGAAAAACAGCTATCAGGCAAACTAAAATGGCCATCGGATATAGGCAGAGCAACCAGTTTCATGGAGAAAATGATACATCCTGTGTATCACCTTAGAAAAATGAAAGATTACACAACCATAGGGTCACACACAAATCTATAGCATTCTGGGGTTAAGTAGGCTGATCACACTGTACAGAGTTATTGTTTCTGACTGAATGGATATTTTGTTCATTAATTCCATTAACTGTATATTATCATGATATTTAGCAATATCATGATTCCTCTTTTGATCTCAAGGTTGTAAAAAGTTCAAATTTTATTGGCCATCACTACTTATTGAGTCCCCAGATAATAAGTCAAGATAGATAAGGTTCTCCTGAGAGTGATTTAGAGTAGGGAACTAATTTTAGATGCCCTGACTTGCTCTCAGTGGGGTTTATCTACCTATACTGGGTATGACGGAGTCTATGGAGACTAGTCCTTGAAAGGCAAACAGCTTTTGTGCATTGCCTTGCTTCCAGATTGTTAGTTCAGAATAATGATGGTGAAAGGGAAGAACAGAAAGAGTATTCAGTGAAAAACATTAGCAAAAGTGCAAACTGGACAAGTACCATGCAGCTCCAGATTCTCAGCATGGTTTCACTGATGGATGATCATCGTAAATATCTGTTCTGCCCCTTTGAACATACAGGTGTGTAACAGATGCAAAAGAAAAGTTCTGTTTTAAAGTCAATTTGTATGTGTGTGAAATATACCTTCTACGAGGTACGAGGCAGAGGAAGGTGCCCAGAATGCTGAAGGTGTGAGGATATTTTGTTACATATCTCTTTCTCTCTCTTTCCCCCACCCCACTCATAACAGGTATTCATAATTAGTCACTGAAAACTTACTTCAAAGACTGACAAACACATGATTTCTGGGTGTTTAATATTCCTTGTTTTTGTTTTTTTTTTCTTCAAATGTATTCTCCTTTGGAAAAATGTGATAGTTATTCCTTGATGAGTAGGAAGATGAGACAGATATTCAGTGAACTGCTCTTTTACAATGTGACAATGCAGTATTATATTCTCATGCTGTCCAGACAGTGATTTTCATATGGACAGAGCTCCTTCTAGGCCGACCCATCATGCGTGTAGACAGGCCTTCTATAGCTGCACTAAACTAACCTACATTTTAATGCACAGTCTTCAATGTGAAATTAACTTTTCTTTTTTTTGGTAGTCCTTATTCACAAAAGCCTTTTTCTATAACACTTTTACATAATTTGATATAATTTGAAGTGACTAACAATGACTGATAATTGTAGGGGTAAAATGTACCCCTAAAGAAAAGAACTTGCATAGGTGAAGGTTAGGATCCTATATCCAGCTGTGTTGGCCAAATTGATATTAGTTTAATAACCTGTAAACTGTGCTAGAAAAATGTAATTGTCCTACATTACAAGGGTACTCCTTTAACTGCACAGTTTATTCAAATGTATAATCTAAATAATTAAGTACCTATGCATACAATAGAACATTGCTTCATATGCAAACACCATTTAGTAGACAGTTATATCCAAACAGATGGATAAAAATGATGCCTGAATATAATTGGTTTGCTTTTGATTATTCCACAGATACAAATTTACTTAAACAATAAGTCTAGACAAGGTAGGATTTATTGTCAGACAAAATTCAGTTTGGTAAAGTGAAGCTGAGGGATTTATGAGGCACTTAGTAGGACTGGATTTTAATCTACTGCTCACCTTGCTGTTTAATAAGGGTAATGTGAGAAAAGGAGCAGACTTATATCTGACCCACAATTTATTTATTGCTTTTAAGACGACACAAATGCTATCAGTCTGTATCATAAAGTTATGCCGTATGAATGTGCATGAGGATATAAACATTTACATGACTGAATTGTAGAAATTTAACAAAAACATTAGGAGTCAAAAATAGTAATGGAGCAACAACACAAGATAGCGTTTTAAAGCTCTGGGTACCTAGAAACTCACTTGAAAGTCTCAGACTCTGTAATTTGCATTAGGTTTAATTGTGGCATTTCTCCAGTAACTACCCACTTGCAGAAAAGCTCCAATGAAGTCAGAATTAAGTCTGTGCCACCAGCAGATTCAAATGGTATCTGAATCTGGGTTTACAAATGGACCTCTGGATATCCATTTCTGAAGATCATGGTTGCATAAGGTCGTCAACTAAGCTAAATTTTGTTTAAGTCTATTTTACTGTTTCTTAGGCAAAGCCTTAAAGAAGCCTCAGACCAGTCAAGGAAGAAGCACTACATAAAGACACTGCAGTATTTTGCTGTTTCAGAGTTCTGCTGTGAATGAACATATTCTTGCAATTACATACACACATACATGTGTATGCGTATATCTATAATATATGTGTATATTATAAATTGATATTATACATGCACTCAACACAGCTAATAACTGACAAGGAAAAATTAAGAGTTTTTGCCTAAGCCTAATCTTCTGAGACACTGAACTTCACTGGTGTCAGAAGGGGTTGACTATTAATCCCAAAACGATTGGCCACTGTAGTATCTAGAAGTCATCTTGAGCCAGAATTTAGACTGCCTTCACTGGTGCCTAATTTACCCATTACTAATGTAACGTTTTAGTTCAAGAGCGAATGAGCAATTCAGACTGCTTCGCATGGAGGGCTATTACATTCTTGCTCCCTAAAGTGAAAGGAGGGTAGTAATGCTAGTTCCTAATTTAGGCACCTATGTGATGTGATTTGAATACAGACTTCAATCACTTACAAATAATCTTCATTTTCTGCCATTGTGGTTGAATGTCCAGATGATGTTCTGCTATTAATTCCTCTTGTATCTCCTATTGCTTATAATAAAATGAAGTCAATAATAGCCTGTCAGTAAATCCATTTCTGACAGTTTGTCTTTCTTTTTTTACCCTCTTCATCCCCTTTCTTTTTAGTGCAGATAAGCTGTAGGGTGTTAGTTTTTTCTAAATAAACTCTTTCACCAAATCAAAATAAGGTATTGTCACTGAATGCTGCCAACTTTGTAATAAGATTTAGTAGGTTTCCAGAGAGCTCCTTGCAGTCCTAATAATAATTTTCTTTAAGTGTTCCGCTTTAGAAAATGTCTCCTTTGTTACTGAAGTTGCCATATGTACATATGGACATTTTTTTCTGAAAATATTCCTGGGATTTTATTACCATTAATCTTTTCTGAGGGTGTATATAATTTATCTCACAAGCCATCAGAATTCCCAGAGGGTAAATTACTCTAGAGGTCTCTGTGCCCTCATACTGTATCAAATTGACCTGCTTCTTGTTTGCCATTTTTGTGTACTACATTGCTTATTTAACAAGAAACAGAATGATTGTGATTCTGAGAAGGTCCTTTGATAGTAGTTTTGACACTCTGCCTGAATAATGACCCTCATTATGGAGTCCATGACAGGCTCTGAAAGTACTGATTTATGAATACATCACAGGTTCAGCATTAGAGCTCCCCCTACTCACTCCTGATATAGGACTAGATATAGATACAGCCTTTTGAAATACAGTGAAGATGAGATAATTGCATGATTATGACCATTCAAATAACCTCTTTTTCTGATTTAACAAAGCACTGTCAGTTAATTTTGATTGTCTCCCAAGTTATTAGAAGCCTTTGACAAAATGTTTGTTAGGAAAATCTATTTCATGTAGGGTTGCCAGCTGTGTCTTAAAGGACAGTAAGGCAGAAGTTACACATAGTCTTTTTTACTAGAAAGGCTTTTCTATAGCAAACACTCATTAACAGCTGATATGATAATAGACTGTTAGAAGCAAGCTTAGCTAAGAGCTAGAAGTCTGTGTCCTTGCTAAAACAAATTACAAGACACTTTGTAAACACATTTTTGTAAGGATTCTTGTTGATTTATTGTTTCCTACATAGCAGTTATTTAAATAAATGTAGCTAATTTAGTTCATTTGCTGCACTGTATAATTTTGTTCTTTGTGTGATGGGGTTATACGTAAAAGCCTGAAGGAATCACATCCCCATTAATCTTTTTACAAGTGCAATAAATAAATAAAGAGATATGGTTTAATTTTGCTAGTTAGGAGATTTTAAAAGGCAGTGGTAGCAAACTGATTTCTTCCTGCTCTCACTGTTCTCCATGTCCTTCTCTTGAAGACATAGTAAATATTCTTACTTAATGAGGTAATAGTTCATGATAGGAAAATATGTACATGCATAACTAAATCTATTCATTGTGGCATGTATTTGAATCCACCTCTAGAAGGGATTTTTCCCCAAAATGTTAATTCTGATTCTGGAATGTGCTTGTTCTCACCTATCCCAGAACACAGTAGAGTTTCTTGGTGGGGCGTGAAGGCATCTGTGGTCCTGAGGGTTCCAGTGCTTGCACAAGATGTCAGTGTGACAGTGTAAGGAGCTTCCTGGAGGCTGAGGGAGTCTTTGCCACCTCAGTGTAATATATCAACAACCAAGGCAGAGTCAGAGAGAGGTCCACTTGAGGATATGTCTGGGAATAAAATCATAGAATTATTTAGATTGGAAAAGACCTTTAAGATCATCAGGTCCAACCGTTAACTTAGCACTGCCAAGTCTACCATTAAACCATGTCCCTAAGCACTACATCTAAACATCTCTTAAATACTTCCAGGGATGGTTACTCAAACACTTCTCCAGGCAGTCTGTTCCAATGCCTGACAACCCCTTCAGTGAAGAAAATTTTCCTAGTACCCAGTCTAAATCTTCCATGGTGCAACTTGAGGTCATTTCCTCTTGTCCTATCACTTGTCACTTGGGAGAAGAGACCAACACCCACCTCTCTGCAACCTCCTTTCAGGTAGTTGTAGAGAGCAATAAGGTCTTCCCTGAGCCTGCTCTTCTCCAGGCTAAACACCCCCAGCTCCCTCAGCCGCTCCGGATAGGACTTGTGCTCTAGACCCTTCCCCAGCCCTGTTGCCCTTCTCTGGACACACTCCAGCACCTCAATGTCTTTCTTGTAGAGAGGGGCACAAAACTGAACACAGTACTTGAGGAAGAAGGGGTAGAAGAAGTGCAGCATGGATGTGTGATGTGTCAGGCAGCAGATTGACTGGTGAAGGGAGGTGACCTGGCCTTCACAACCTCAAATCCTACCTGGGATCCCCTTTATCAAAGTTGCACCTCCTCATTTGCATATAAGGACGCTAAACCAGAACCTCAGGAGAGGAAGCGATTATTTTGAGCATGCTGAATAGAAAATGCAGGCCAGACTAAGACAGCTGCACCATCATTCTGCGTTAACCCTAAAAATGTAAAGATTCAGTGGTGGTTAACGATGTTTTGATAAGCACAAAAACACATGCGGATACAGAGACTGATAGGCTTATGTGTCTGAACTGGAAATGGATGAGGATACCTGAACCTGAGCTGCCTTGAGCTTTGTGTTTTCTAAAACTGCTAAAAACTTACTGGCTCTGACAATCAGTTCATCGGAATAAACAACAATGTGGGCACAGCTTATTATGTCGTGAAACTGGTTCCACCTGTGTTAACAGCAGTGTCATTGCCATCTGTATGTAGAGTACCTGATAAGTCTATAGTAATCTCCTACTGGGTTTTATCCTTTGTTCTCTGTCCTTTCTATTCATGAGACATTGTGGAAAAGTGCATTTGCTGGAAAAGTGTTTTTGTGGTTAATTGTTAATTAAATAAAATTAATTAATGAAAGCCATCTGTGTCATCTATGAAGTTTCAGAATTATTTTGAAAACTGTAATAAAGGAGGACTTGGTTTTTTTTATTTTTCACTGTCCATTTCAAAGCCCTTGACATGACAACTTTGTTTTCTAAACTTGATCTATTTTAAAGCAGTGGCTTAATATATATTGTTATCTGGTTGACATTGTTCAGGAAGTCTAGTGATTATTTACATTAAAATTTGCTTGAGTGTGCTTCATAAAGGAAGTCTGTAAAAATCTTTTTTTGAAACCTTTGAATAGCCCTTTCAAAGACGGCACAGATAATTGTTGACTTTCTTGCTTCCCAGCTTGGTAAAGCTTGTACCAGAGTATTGTAGTTCTATAAAAGTATTTCAGGGCATAAAAAAACCTTCTAGACTTTAATAACCATACATGACTGATCTGTCCTCTCTGGCAAGGTTAACTGTTTCTCCCAAGGAGTTAAGTGGCATATAAACTATTGTTCACACCATTTGTGCTAACAGCCTAGCATGACCTCAAATACTGTAGTGGTCATACAAGGTATCCTGTACAATACATTTATCAACAAAGGTAAAAGGACCACAGGGGCAGTGCTGACTTTAAGTGTATTAAGGATCTATAAGGATAAATGCCTAACCTCACTCCACAGCAAAAAGTAATTACAGAACCATTGTTTCTATAGTGTTAATATTTTTTCATGGTTCTTTAGAAATATAAGCTATTTAATTCTTAGGTTGACATCTGTACTGCATTATATTTTATACAATGCATCCAGACTAAAGGGTAGAGCAATCACGTAACTGTGAGATCATTTTACTTTTACAAGAAATCATCAACAGAAATAAAGCATAGAAAAGGGAACAGATTGAATTCAGTAGTTATTTTTTAATAGATTTAAATGATCTAATTAACAATAGCCTGAGCAGCAGAATTTTAGGACTTTATTTTAAAATTGCATGCCCCATTTACAGTGTGTATAATCTTGCATACTTATTCACACTTAATTTTTTTTCCATCCATTAGGTCTTGGATGCAACTGACTCCCAATCCTTGGACTCCCACCCACTTCATAAGTGAGTGCTCTACCTGAAAAGAATGTAAGATCTGCTCAAGAAAAGAATGACCACCCTTGTATTTTTTAAGATAAATTAATTCAGGACAGGGGAAAACAAATTTGTCAAAATTCTCCATTTGGAAATAGTGTTCCAGAAGCTTGCCTAAGGATAGCCCTGGTATAGGCATTTATAATTTGCAGGGTATTTGAAAGAAGTAATTATTCTTATAGTCTTGAATAGTGAATAATTATCAGAACAGTCAGTGTCACATGGCAGAGATATTTACAAAGATCATAGTTTCATATACCTTACTTCAGAAAAATGTCCACTGAAATGGATAAAAATGTTATAATAAAAATTAAAGAAGAACCTGGCTAATAGGAGCTGGAGTCAAATTACTCCATCCTCTTTTAAGTCTGTGGGGAATCAAAGTAACTATTAATAGCTAAGGAATACGGTCAAGGTTTTTCACGATCCTATTTCCAGGAGGGGCTAATACCACATGCTTCAGACAAAGGTTTGAGAAGCCCCTAACAGAGAGTTACAACCTGACTCCCTGAAGGGAAGTTTTGGTTGCAAAAGCAATAGTTTTTTGCAGTTATAGTCATGCATAGTTTTCTGTTCTTTGCAATGTTTTATGCATTGTATTTCTACTGTGGCATGTTCTGTTGTTCACTTAAATGATCTGAGCCCTGCACATCTCTAAAAATACTTCATGATTTTAAGTCACTTTTTGGAAAATAAGCATTTTATTGACTACTTTTAAATGTATGGCCCATTAATTTCACAGAGTTCCCCTCTTACTACTGTTATATCATAGATAAATGGACTTGCTGATACTGCATATATATATGTATATGTATATGTATGCACAAAGTTTCTCCCATGTACCCACCTTCCTCCTTATCTGTGTACTCCAGGTCTTTTCACTCTGCACACAGAATCCACTCTGTCTTCTCTCAGGACTCGGCATCATGTGTCAGCTGGCTCCTCCTGGGTGTGGGTACAGTGGGAAATATCAACTCCTCCAAAAAAAAAAAAAAAAATCTGCATATTTCTGGTTGCTTTTTCATGCCAATAAAAACATTTTGCTTTTTACCACATGTATATTGTAGCTTTGACATCTGCCCTCAAGGTGAGGTGTCCTTTTGCTGCACTTCTGAGTATATCAAACATTTCAAATTATTGCCAGTTTCTCTCACTTAAGAGGGAACCTTCCTTTATATGTTTCCTATCTAAAAATAATGCAAACTTATGAGGGCCAGATTTTTAGCCAGGCCTCCCATTTTTGAGTCCACCACCTTGGAGGCACAACATAGCTCATTTGGACATCGAACATCTGGAGTGCAGCAGTCATCGTTTGCTCTGTTCTTTATGCCAGTATGGCCTTGTGCCATTATGAGAAGGACATGAATTTAAACTGTCAGAAGGAGATAAACCCATGCTGGGTTTGTGTTATTTTCCCATAGTGAACCTGGCATTTGTTACTTTTTTTTTTTTCCAATGACTACTTCCTTTCTAAGAGCTCATGAGAAGTGTTTGCAAGATGAGAAATACATTCTGTATTACAGAGTGGAAACAGTCTTCTCCAGTATTACAATATACGTAGTTCCAGGTAGATTGTGATTTTGCTTAGATGAGAAGGACCATCTGATATAATGGAGTTACTCACCTATGTGAAATGAATTTTCAACCGTTAGTCTCCAAAACTCCATTAGACAGCAAGATGCAAGGCAAAAGAAAAATGATAATGTACAATAAAGGTTAATATTATCCAATATCCTCCTTAATTAGGATGAAAAACAGACTACAAAAATACTCATCTGCACATGATCAAAGGCCGTCTACATTATTAATTATCAGAAGATACTACTACGATGATGAATATCTTAAAAAACTAAAGAGAAAATATCTAGTCTTTCTCTTGGGACTACATTGTTGGGCCTTTTTTAAGCATATCATAAACTATTCCCTATGTGAACTCAAAAGCAATTGAAATTGGACCCTACTTTCAATGGCACTCTATGATCACCACTTCACTTGTTCATTCATATAAGGTCCTGCTTTTCTTTTGTCTGCCCTCACATTTGAACTAGTGCTTGCTGCCATGCAGAAGGTTTGTTTGGTATCTGTATGCTAAATTCTAGAATGTATTTCCACAGCATCACAGTTGCTTCCTTAGACTTTCTCTTGTTCGGCCTCTTCCTCGGCCCTTTGGTTGCCTCTGGTGCTAACTTCGCTGTTGGCTGTGAAATTGCCCCTAGGGCTGCTGTAGGGTCAGACAGTTTATGGTCTGTTTTTTCTTCATAGCTGCCATTGATGGAGAGCTGTTCCTACCTTAGAGAGAGGTGTGATTAAAAAGACAGGTACTGAACTTTCTAAATTTTGCCGATATGCCTCTGGAACCCCCATAACCAGATGTTGAAGTAATCCCACAGCATTCATTAAATCGGTGGAGAAATTCTTTTAAGAATTTTCTTTTCCTGCACCACACAGCATAATATCTTGAAAAGATTCTTTAGGAACAGATTATACAATACTGTTTTTATAATTTATTCTCTACATAACTTTTCCCCATGTACACATTATTGTTATTGACAGCAATTCTAAAGTCCTTTAAAAAAAAGAAATTAAATAGTGAATCAATAAAGATTAGCTATTTACTGTAGATTATTGCTTTATCATTCCCATAATTACAATAATGGTTGCTGATGGAAATTCTATTTATGTGAATCATTTTATACTTGTTATTTGTTATTATTAATGTTACCATTATTATCTTCTTACCCTTCAGTTCACAAGATGTATCTCCTCAGTGAATTTTAATTTCAATATCTTGCTATTATACTGTACATAATCCTATCAAAGACTGTCCTTCATGCAACATTTTCAGTGATATATTATCACAGACACCATTAATGAATGAGCTTCATATCTTACTAATACTGTTTTAGATACTATTTTTATTAATTTTCTAAGCTGTAATTCTTCATACAGTACCTATGTCTGTCTTCTATTAAAGTTGTGTTTTTGATTTTAACATGAGTATTTCAAAGGGAGGCATTAACTTTGTCTTTAAAAATACATTTCGGTTCATAGATTCTAAATGACGATATTATAATGTCTGTGCTTTGTTCTTTCAGACTTTTTTATAAATTCATTTTCATATTTTTCCCTTTTTTTGAAAGCAGTTTCCTGTTAATAAACAAAATTAATTTTTTACAAATGTTATTTCTTACAGTATGCCATAAGGATGGAAAAAAAACATATAATCAAAGCAATTGCAGTTTTTCTTCTGAGATATGAATTATAGTAATGAAAGAAAGATAAATATTTATCAGCTTCTAAGCATATGTTACAAGTGAAAACAATAACTTAACACTACATACTGAAAGTTTCTATTAACTAATTTTTCAGATAAATGCCAAATTTATTTATAAGGGTCTGCTATTATAAACAATTTGCTCATTTTGCTGTTTCTTTTCTTTATTCTTACGGTTTGCTGTTCACATTACTGGAAGAAATGTCATTACATATCCTGTGTATGATGTTCCGTTCCTCAAATATTTTATATATGATATCTTCAGTACATTGCACTCTCAAAGTTGAAAAATCACTTTGGTTTAGAATCTCGGTTTAAGGGCAAAACATCCTTATTTGCATTTTGAGTACTGATTTGACTCATCTTACAGTGTTGTTTAATCTTTTTCACTTATATTAAAGCAGTGAGATGGTATAGAATTAATGGCCAATATTAGAAGGTCTTTAAAGCTGCAGTATATATAGAAAATGTAAATAAGTCATAGATTTTCTGAGGATTATTAAATATACATGTACTCTGTAGTTTAGATTAATAGCTGAGGAATGATGCATCGTTACGGTAACATAAACCTATGACACATTTATATTTAGCATATAGGGTGCCATCCTGCATAAACAAAACATAGCCCTGTGACTGCTTTGTAAGGATATACACCATTAATCTTTGTACTGAATGTAGTATATTTACCTAATTTCTAAGTGAAACAAACGACTTCCATAAAATTAAAAATCTATGACTAAATAATAAGTTGCTTGTGTGGCATACTACAAATAATTGCATACAAGTTCATTTGCATAAAAATGTATAAATGTGAAAAACCTAGAAATACCCATCATTACAAAGATTATGTACAATTTTTTTTGCCAAAGCTTTCTTAACCCCTGTGAAAAGGATTTGAATATATATGACCATCTACAAATCTTTGCCTGTTACAGCATTCTCACAGTTACGTGAGATTCATTTTTTTAACATTTGACTTTTTGCAAGGGGCACTTCTACAACCTCACAGGTTTAAATGTTTCTATTGATTTTTATGTCTGGATTTATTGTGCGCATATGAGCATCAGAGTAGAGCAGCTCATCTGCTATCTCAGGCAAAGCAATGTGATTTACAAAAGCCAAAGGATTTTACTTTATCTAGCACATTAAAAGAAAGGTGTACACTGATGGACCGGTTCATCATAGTACTTAAGAACATGACTAAATGTAAGCATAAACAGCAACATATTTAAAGTACATCAAGTGCTTGAGTCCTGGATGGACTGCAGATTAATTTGCCTTACATTATTTTGGAATCCATTTTTTTAAGCATTTAGTTTTCAGTATTTACCATTTGGCTAGGCATTTCTAATGGATTTTTTCTCCTCACGGTATATGTAGCTCTAGTCTTTGTGCCTTAGTATGACCAATTTAACTGAGGCTTGTAATGCTGATGAGATAGGGGCATTGCATCTTCATTAAGATAGTGACTTGGCAAAGCATTGAAATCTGTGTTTTACTTCAGGAAACTGTAGAAAATCAACTCTATAGAAGTTAACAGGGTTAAACATTCTTAAAGTTAAGCATATGCTTACATGTTTTGCTGGAGTGGGGCCAAGGGTACCAGTTCAGCAGAACATTTAAGTGCATGCTTACATCCCTTTGATGTTAATGGGATTTAAGCTTGAAGATTTACATATATGCTACAGCGATTTGCTGAATAAAGATACAGTGATGACTTGAGGCCTCAGACTGAAACACTCAATGTGGACCTATCTCCTAGTGATTTCCAGCAGATGTGGGGAAATCTGAGTTCCTAGAGACGTTTGGAAACATCTCTGTGAGTAAGTGATCTCTGCCGTTGTGGATTGAGAAACACAGGGCTGCCTGGCCCATTGGAATGAAGCCTGATTGTGTGCCCTGGAGAGCAGGAGACAGTAGCTATCCTGGCTGGGCTGTGACTCTGGCTGCATGGTGGCTGGCAGGAAGATGCTGGCTCTGTTATCCAGGCTGAGACCTGCAGGACTGCGCTCCATGTGCTATGTGGGACCCAAGGATCTGATTTCATGTGCAAACAGGCAGTATCACTCCAGATCCAATACACCATCCCTGTCTTTGCTGTCTTGAAATTAGGTTGCTAAGCTAATCATCTGATTTTCCTCTCTGGTCATTGGGGGTTCATGCTGTCCTAAAACAGTTGTCAAAGCGAGTGGAATTGATCTCCCTCTGGAGATACCTACTTCCCTCAGTGGACTGCAAAGAGAGTCTAAATTAGATACATGCATTTTAGACAGCTAAATTCAGTTGACGTAAATCATACCCTGAGCAACTAACCTTATCTCTGGAATCCAATTTGAGTGCTATACCTTCTTTTTTTCTTCAGGATACCATTAAAATTACATTTGAGTGTCCACAAGGAGCTTCGTAACAAACATTACAGAGATTATGATCTACTCTGAATATCCAGTGCTCATACACTCTGAATATGCAGTAGTTACAGTATCTGAAACATGTTTCTGTTGGGGTCCCACATGAACAATTACCCTGGAAAATATTTACTAAATACGTCATTTTTCAGCAAAAGACTTTGTCCTTGTCTTTTTTTTCTTCTTCTTTTTTTTTTTTAATCTTGGAGTGATGGTCTGAGAAAAACAGCAGCTTTCTTTTCCGTACTTATGGAGTAAATTTATGTCTGTCAGAGATGAAAATACCATAATTATTTCTTCTTATAATTTATTCATTGCTTTATGGATCTAAAGCTTTCCAAGGAATGTCACAAATCTACAGAAAATTCTTGAATGCAGCATTTAGCAACTTGATTTCTGATGTAGTTGACAGATTCAGAGAAACACTTTCAGTTAGCAAATACATAGGTGGTATTTGTTCCCCCTTCCATGGGTGATGGCAGACTTTTCTGAGACTGGGTAACAGATTTAAATTGCAACAGCACTTGAACAGTGACTATAAATTGGGTGAAGTTTTGCTACTTCAGCAGTGGGCCCTACAATAGTCTGCAGTGTGAATGTCCAGTGTGGCAGTACATTAGGAGTTGGACCCAATGATTCATATGGGTCCCATCCAACTTTAGATATTCTATGATTAGTATTAGTATTGCCTTTTCCAATATCTTTACTGTATCTCATCTCAGGGTACTCCCAAGATACTCCCAAACATTCATATTTCCCTTAACACACATCAGTTTTTCTTTCCACTGCCCCTCTTTCAACCATTATTTCTTGCACAGTTTGGTGGAGGGAATTAACAGACTGATGTTTTAGCATTAAACCATTGCTGAGATTCTTCCAGTCACCTATTTAATTCATAGTGTAGGAGTTTGTTTTGTTCTGATTGTGTTTTGCAATTTCAATAATAGTCTTTCTTTACTGTTAAACTTTCTCTTCCATGAGGTAAGCAGAGGAAGGAGCAGATCCCTTCCCATTATACAAAGCCAAAAAGGAAGACTGACATTTCATAAATGTGTTAGCCTATAATAAAAATTATTTTAGGACATACTCTGCTTTCAATATAATTTACAATTTAGAGACAGAGCTTGCTGAGCCTGAGCAGTTGACTGAAAAAGTTACACCCCTTAGGAAAGACACACTTGTACACATGCACAGCCAGTTTTCAGTTTGCAGAGTACAATGATAGAGTAGATGAAGAAACACCATAGCTCCCTTTCAAACCCTTGGCTAAGAAGACAAGAGTTACTCAGCATGTAACAAGGGAAAAGGTATAGCCATTATTAAAGTCAGGATCACAAGGTAACTTGGCACCATGGAATGGTAATGGTGATAAGGAGTAGATGTTCCTCAGGCTCTGCAGCTTCTGTTTTGCTGTTTGCTGCCTGAACACCAAAGCACCAAATATCCCTTTACATATTGATCCTGCTCCGATTAAAGGCAACAAAATCCCTGTTGCCCTAAGCAGGACTGGACCTTTATAACCAATACCTTTTATGTACCTGAAAAAAGGTGTCCTCCATGTCAGCTCTATTCAACTCCAACATGTTTTGTAACTTCAGCTCTTCACCTCCACATTTGGTGCTGCGTGAAATTCAATTGTGCCAGGTGTTTCAGCGGTGTTTTACTGATGTGGTCTTCCCCTTGAAATTAATGTCTTTATAATCACACACATTTATAGATTAAAGAGGCATTTGATGAAGTACAATGGAGCAAGTTCACTTCTGGCTTTAATGTCATATTCTTACCTTAAGTATAAATATTTTGTCTTTCCTTATGTCGGTCGTTTTTAATGTGCCCGTAAAATGACTTGTTCTATGAGTTACAAACTCATATTTGTTTTCAGTTAACTCTACTTGTATATCCCTCAGGAGAAGAATTACAGTCATGGAAGCTGATGCAGTGAATTTGGTGGTTTATAAGTAGGAAATACTTAGATTTTGGGGCATGTGCAGCCTTTCATGTACAAAGTTCTCATTTTAATATACCTCAGGCTACTGGCTTTACGATTTACAGTTAATTAGGATTCTGATTTGGGTTGAAAATTCCAATACCTATATGCTTTTATACATGCATTTCAGATCATGCTGGCTGAAGCAAATAACTGTGACTGTAGTCAATAAATGAATGTATACCACAGGGAGCAGCCCTTCCCCCAGCCGTCCTCTGACAACCTGTAAGAAAATCCTACTGTGTTTCCAGTTCACAGCAATATCATTCTGACATCACTTTGTGATAGCTAGAAGATTTCCTTGCCTATCATTTAACAAAATCCCAATACCATTTCCTTACTCTTAACAAAGTCTCAAAATCCCTAATGTATCCCATATTTGCTCTGCCTGTATTTCATGCTCAAATTGAACTCTTCAGATAACTGAGTTCTAATCTGCACATGTATATGCGACTTTTATTAGCATCAGTCAGCACTGCATAAGTGTGAGGAAGGGTAAGTAAGGTAACTTCCAAAATACTAATACTGCAAAGAAACTAATAAACAATACAATTCAGGAATTTAGCATCAGAACTATTCATTGTTTTTCCTTTCATCTGGGCATTTATAGTAATGCTAGATATAGATCCAAAAATAAAAGGGTCATTTCATCTGATTCGAATATTATTTTTAAAATACTGATCTTTTAAATAGCTTTCTGTTTTCTTTTTGTTGACTTTTCCCTCACAGAAAGCTTTCATACAGCCTCTTCTCTATTAGTTTTGTCTTTTTTATTTGTTAAAGAATCAATATCTTTTCAATATATAATCTTTGTAACAAAAAAAATCCCAATTATTTTCAAACGTTAATCTCAGAACTACTCACTAGAGGAAATCAACTGAAATTTGAAGCTGGTCATTAAGATGTCCAGGACTTGGACTAGGCTGGGGCCATGCAGTTTAAACATGGTACAGTAGGAACAGAGCTAGGATTCAAAGTCAGGATGAATCCCAGAGAGCTCCCTATGCTGCTCATATGGCTGCAGGAGGAATGGGAAAGAAAGGCAACACCTGCTCCTGGGAAAGACTACTCTGTGTGAGCACTTGTCATAACTTTGATCCCTTTCGACATGGAGGTGACAGCTGGAGAGGCTTCACAGTCTAGCAAAGAAGACAACAACACTTTAGTTATTTTTGTAGTACAATCACCTTGCTGCCATAAGTAATTGCATACTTATTTATTCCTAGAACCAGGTCTTGGAAAAACTCATGATGATTTATGATGGCAGAGAATTTATACTGGCAGGAGATTATATCTGGCACAGTATACAGTAAACATATACAATTCTGATCATGACAAAACACTCTTGCTTAACTTCGTCATATAATTCAGCAAAAGAGGTGATACAACTGTTGCCATGGAGGCAGGAGAAAACATATTTTTCAAAGGAAAAAATGGGAGATGAAAAGGTTTATTGAGAAAGCTGAAATTTGAAAAAAGAACTGTGTTTAGGACCTTGCACCTCTACGCACTCATTTTCAGCTGTGCAAATATAGATAAATCTACTAGTATGGAAGGTTTCTACAGGATAAACTGTCCACTTTGGTAAATAAGATGATAGAAAAATCAGTAAAATTCTGTCCAGTTTGTAGGTGTTTATGCCTGTTGATTATTTTCTAGGATCTGTATGATGGTGATATGTAAATTCTCCTGCCAAGAGTGTACTGTGCTACATTTCCCATAAAGGTGTTGGAAAAGCCCATCCAAGCCCTACAAAGTGACCTGTTCAGACTCTACACTTCTGAAAATCGAGTATAAACTAAATGTGAACATACATTTCTGCAGAATTGCAGACTTCATGAAAAAGAAGGGTAGTAACAGAGATGGCAATAGAAATTAATACAGAATCCTTTCCTATGATAAGCCTACAAAGTCCAATAAAATAGACACACACTAAATCTATGAACAACTGAATCAGAGCCATCTCATATCTAGATGTTATCCTGGTAGTAAACAAGTACCTTTGTGGAAGCTAAGAGAGTAGTATCATCTTTTTTCATGTCTGACTATGGCTAGAAGTGTGTGGAAAAAAGTCTGAGAGACAGAAGCATAAGGAAATAAAATATACTGAGCAAGTTTAAGTTCCATTTGAAAGTCAATTTAGTTTAAATAAAAGGTGTTTCAGAAATAGTCTGCTCTTTAACGGTAGAAGAAAACTACAATAAAACTCAAAACTAATTGTTAAAGTCAGAACTTGAACTTAGAAAGGAATGGGAGCACAGCTAGTGTTTAAAGCACAAGTCTGCAGTCCAGGATTCTATCCCCATCTTTGCCACTGATGTGTTGTATTGGCAAGCACATAATTTACTTCACGTGAGGTAAGTATTATTTTATGTATTAAAAAAAACCCAAACAGACAATCAAGACATATAGATGTTGAGCACATTTCAAAAGCTGTTGCTAGGTCAGACTGCCTCCATTCTTGACTGTGAGACTTGAACTACCTGTTGTTCAAAATTCAGAATTTTGGTGTTCCAGCAGTGCCTTCTGAAGATTAACCCTTGACTTTAATGTGTCTCCATTTACTCAAAAACTGACTTGCAAGAGATACTGCAAGTCTACACTGCCACGTTCCAGATTCTGAATCACTTGTTTTAGTCGTCTTTGCAGTCTCCAAATAGGTTAAAAAAAAAAAAAAAAATTGCTGAAAAAATGGTGGGTATCAAAAAATCCTGTTTTTTTGGCCTTAATAAGTGGGAATATAGCTGCATGTAAAAATCATCTGTCTATTTTCTCACTAAAAAATTATTAATACAGTACAAATTTCTTTTTCAGTGCCGTGTATGCTCTCACTGGAAGAGTTAGTGACTGTCTCTCGATACTTAAAATCCCATCCCTTTTAGTTTATTTGTGTACAACACTAAGATTCACAGCGATGTGTAAAATAGGTCCAATGAACTGCACTCTAAAAGTGCCAGTTTCTTTCCATTAGCTATAAAGGAATTCTCAGGTCACTTGCTCAGGTATGGGCATCAGCACTTCATACTTTAAAATTAAGTAAAGGAAACTCCACCACAAAAGACAATGTTTTTTGTAACTCTAGACCAGTACAAATCCTTATAAACTTGTCTAAGCCTACTAAGAATACCTTTAGAATTTTCTTAAATTCAATTTTTTCTTTTTTCAAATTTGGGTTTGGGTGGTTTGGGGTTTTTTTGTTGTTGTTTTTGGTCTGGTTTTGGTTTGTATTTTTGTTTGATTGTTTGTTTGTTTTATTTCTATTTCATTGTATTCAACAAAACTAGGAGAACCAGGGCCAGGGCCTGAGCTAGAAACAGCTGCTGTGTGCTTGAGCAGGATGGATGGAGGTCCCAGGGAGGCCAGGCAGCCCCTGCAAGGCCTGACCATGCTGTGGGATGCACTCTGCAAACACCCAGGAAGAGAAACTTGGTCAGCTTTGATCAGCATGGAGTTGAGTGGAAAGTGAGAAAAAAACTGCTGAGGGCCTGGTGTCACCAGGACAGCAGTTCTGCAGCTCACAGTGTAAATGGTGGTGTATTCAGGTGCTAAGTTTTATTGAAACTACAGATTTGATACTAGAGCAAAAAATTTATTTACATACATAGTAGCATACATACGTGTACACTAGTCCTTAATCATCTTGTTTAAACTTGATTTTCAACTACTAAATCAAGTGAACTCTAATAGGTTTAATTTTGTGCTGATTCATGGTACACCCTAAGGATACCATGCAGATGTAATTTTGGCCAAGTGACATGCATCAGGAAGGTCAAACTCTGGATTTGTTTAGCTTTCGGAAACATAGTAAGCAGTTTGCCTTTTTTTTTTTTTCTGTAAAGCTTTCAGCTGTCCCTACTAGCAGACATTAAAAGGTCAATCGCCCTGCTAATATTTTCTCACACATCAAGCAGGTGATTATAATTATTTTGATGCCATCAGTAAGAGTAGTTCAGCTAATTGTACTCTTCTAAGGAATTACACAGGTTTGGAACAGCAGTGCCTTACAGAGCAATATCAGCTCTAATACTGTAAGCCAGCAGTTTGATGAAGTGTTGCTACATTAAATATTAAGATTCTGTAAAAAACAAAAAACACCTAACAAAACAGGAATTTGCAGCACAGATAATGAATGCAACATATACTCCTGCCTTTGGGAGAAACATGACAGCTTTACAGGAAGTATGGGATGCAACTGTCATATTTTATCATTTTATTTTACAGAAACATATAGGATTAATGTGTTTTAATCTATCATATTCAGGGATAAGTGATCAGGGTAATTCAAACTGTTTGCCAGAGATGACAACATTTTTTCATGAGTCACTTTGTTTTTTGTCAAAAACATACAATTTTTGTCCAAGTGAAATTAATAAACAAGCCATATTTTTCCACACTATTTTAAATAGAATATTTACCATAAATGTTTTTAAGATCAAATTGAATTCTGTGGTAGACATGTACTTGTCTTTGCAGAAATGCACAGACTAATAGTGGCAGAATCAGGCTTTTTGTTGGAATTTGAATTTTCCAGTTTTACAGCCTTTGAATCTGCTGTAATTTATAGAGAGAAATGGGCAGAGATAAGAACTAGTAAGTTCTTAACTTCTTGTGTCTGAGAAAAACATCTGGTCAACGGACATCACTATACCATATGTGCAAGAAATTCAGCTCCTTTGGGGAGCTGGGCTTCATCCTTCCAAAAGCCACTGAAATTTCACCACTTAAGCATTAGGTTTATTAGGCTTTTTTTTATTCTGAGAGTACAGTACATGTGGGATAGAAACTTCATCAACTAAAGGAATTCTATGGAATATATTTGATAAGAATTTATGTTCCACAATAACATAAAAATTGGGAGGAAAGATACCAGGATAAGCTGTTATGTTATTCCAAAGCTAAAAAACATTTTGACCGTTTTAATTGCTTAGAAGCAGAACTCTACTACTGTTTCCTGCAACTACAAGAAAATGTATGAGACTTCAGATGCTTTTTAGAATTTGAGGCTAATTGATACTGTAATTTTTTTCTCAAAACAAAACTGTGGGTAATTAGGTAAACCTTGCTTGCTTTTGAATGAAACTCAGTAAGGTACCTTCATTTAAAATATTTTACAAGTGTCTATACATGTTCACATCTGCATTTGTGAGTATTATTTATTCCATAAGTAATTAACAGGCCTTTGAAAGCCCACATGAAGAAGTTCCATGACACAGAAGGTAAGAGAAGACATACCAGATATGACTGAATCATTTCTGTTCAAAGTAAGGTCAGAACTGGGTGATTAACAGATGTTAATATATGAGTTGAAGACTTATAGATATCTTCTGTTGTGTATATACAGATATATGTATTGCCTGTAATTCAGGAATTATCTTGAGATTGATTATTATATGAAATGCATTGTTTGAATATATGAGACCTTGTTTGAAGCCAGTTACAGTCAATAGAATGAGTTGGCTTTTCTTCAAGCTTTTAAACTAGAAAAGTCTGTGGGAAATTAGAACAGCTGCAAATTCACATTGACCCACTGTCATATCATCAGAAAGTTATTTAACTGATAATGGCCTTTTCCATTAAACAATTTCTTTGAAGAAACAACAGCTTGTTTGATTGTGATTCTTTCTCCCTGTATATAATTATCATAAATGAAGTGGGGTTTTTTATACTAAAGCCTGTATGGAAAACTGCTCTTCGTAAACTACAATCCCTTACACATTCAAAGTCCATTGAGTAGATGATTTTTGGAGTCTTTGATCAAGGAATTGAGCTCATCTCCCTTAAATTGACAATTAGACAGCCAATTAATTTCATGTTGTGTCCTCAGCAGTAGCTGCTTACATCATGTTTTTATATGGAGCAGATTGTTACCAATAATAGAAATATAAGACTGCCTAAGAAAGCACATTTGTCACCGAGTGATAACTAAGCATCTACAGCCAAAACTGGAGTGTGGCTAATAGATATTAAAGCAACTAAATGAAAAATGTTGTGTTAAAGTTTAGGTTTTTAACTTACAGTCGCAGTCATGTTCACATCTTAATAAAAGGGAAGTATAATTGGAGAGCAATTCTCAAATCCTAAAAGGGTAAAAAGATGTGGTTTGTTTATCATGAAAGACTGCTATTGCAACTACTAATCTTTCTGTCCTAGGAAGTGTCTTATTCTCTTTTCTGTGCTGGAAAGCTGCCTAACAAATGTATTTTCCAAGACAATGAAGGAAGCAGACCTCTATTCTTTCTTATCAATTTAATCTCTTTCATTCAGCTGACAATGTCCTCTTGTAGGCTAGGTCTCTTTCCACATGAATTACTAAGTGACAAGTTACTTTTGCTTTTTTCCTTTGGCTTTTTTTTTTTTTTCTCCCACACCAGAATCTTAAAATGCAATAAGAAGGATTACTGGTACACACATTATTTTTAACTGTAAAAATACATAATAGAGACAAAGTATTCAGTGCTCAGTTATTGTAAAACTGGCATAGATTGTTATTACAATCATAATTATTCCTGCCATTTCATTATTTGATATTTTCACATTCCTCTTTAATTAAAAATTACTCAGAGCACAGTATAGAGAAACCTGGTGTCTGTTAGTTTCTTTGTAACAAACTTGCTTATGAACCCTGACTAATTCAAAAAGAATTAATTACAAATCACATACCTCTTTCTGCCTCAGTTTCCCCTTCCTGGTAATGTACTCACCATTTTGTAAAACAGGGGTTTTGTAACCACAATCTTGATTCAAGAAAAAGGGGTAAAACAGGGGTTTTGTAACCACAATCTTGATTCAAGAAAAAGTTAAAATACTGTCCATATAAACCATACTGGGGACAAAAACTATTTACTGCCTTACTACTGAAAATAAAACGTCGATAAGAACTCCTTGTTCTACTTGTTTAACAACCTTACTCTCTCCATCACCAGGAAATGTGAGAAAAAAAAAAAAAAAGGAAAAAAAACACATTACAAGAAACAGACTTTATCATTAGTATAAAATGGCATAAAATTAAAATCCTATGACATAGAAATAATTTAATGACCTTCATAAAACAAAGAATTCTTCCTCTCTCTCCCCACCAGCACACACAAAAAAAAAAAAATCCTGATGAAACAGGACTCAAATCTTCCCTTCTATGCAGTGGAAGACAGGATTTTTTTATTTTTGAAGTTAATCCAGAAATGACCTGGACTGAAAAAGGCATACCCCCTTCTAACTATAGATGCAAAGGCTCAGAATGGATGGCAATTTTGACATTTTTAGTTACAAATCTTCCCTGGGAAAAAATATACACTTTAATGCCTACAGAGTGCATTATATGTCAGCTTCCTGCATTCATGGCCATGTGGTAAGACGACATTTTATCTGCTGGACAGTGTGATATCCCTGCAAAGGCACAAGTGCCAAGAAGAACGTGCTGAGGCTGTCTACACACATAAGCAACTGCTTTTTCTGAGGAGATATTTGTCTCTGTTATCATCAATCCTGGCTGAGACCAGTGGCCTTTCACACCAGAAAATGTCTCTTCCTCTGCACCTTGGAAAACGGCAGAGGAGAAATGAGGTAGGCGTGAGCTCCTGCAGCTGTAGTGTTGTCACATGAACCACGTTGTCACATTGTCAGTCGTTATGAATTCAGCTCATCAATGTTACGGTCCACAAGAAAGGTCAACTGAAAAAAAAGGGGCCAATGAATTGTGTATATTTTGTGTAAATCCTCTTTTTATTATTTAAAGGGGGTATAAATTACATACATAGGACTTCCTGGTAAGCAGTATGAAGTTCAACACAGTGAGCTTCAATGCCTGAGAACCAAGCAGCTAAAAGAAAGAAATAATGGTGCCAAACAGTTGCAGTCCCAGAAGGGAGAGCGGAACTTGAGCATGAAGAGGGATCTTGGGCTGTATCCGTCATGGGTAATATCAGGGAGAGAAGAGAGACTCCCTTTCCCTTCCCTGCCCTGTGGTAAAATCTTGCTTGCAGAATAGTATTTCCCTTGGTGCAAGATAAATGAGCTTTGCCCTACACACACTGGTTACACAGGGAAAAAGTTTTGGTTGAGATGCGAATAAGGACAAAGTGAAATAGCATAGTATCACATTCAGTCTTCCAGCAAATGCATAAGGACAGAGTGAGTTATGACCAGCCTCAGCTGGAGCCTGGGCTCTCCATTTCGCTGAATTCTGTCAGCTAACACCAGAAAGCATACAGCGTTCCTATTTACATAAACTAGCTAGCAGCTTGTTTTCAGAAAAGATGAGTAAGCCTTTGTGGAGGCTTCCCAACATATAATTCTGTTTTCATTTTGCATCAAAACTTTTCAACAATTTTGGGGAAAAATAAAGTTAAAGAGAGAAGTAATTTGCTCTCACTTGCCATTTGCTTGCATCAAAACTCTGGGGCATTGCCTGTCTTTTGATTCAGCTGTTCCCTTGGCATGGGAATACACTTGAACAAATAGGAAATATAATGAGAAACATGCTTCCTCATGGTATTTCCAGTTGGAAATAGCACAAGGGAAAAATGCTTTATCACTTTATTCCTAAACAGAAATAATCTAAGAAAGTTTGTTCCTCGCAACATTCCCTGACTGCTTAAATGGGTAGACACATGGTGGGGGAACCATTTTCGTGGGCTTCGCTGGTGTGGGTAGTGATTCAGCTGCCCTGGTAGCTCACTGCTCCACTGGAGAAGTAGGTGGTACACCTGAGAAACAACTTGAATTTTCATCTAAGACAAATCATACAAAGCAAAATAAGCCTTATGACCCAAGGTCTCAGGGGGTCTACTTCAGAAGATTGTCATGATGCCAGCAGAGAGAGTGTATTAGAGGCTAGAACTGAAGGGTCAGGCAGTATTCCTATCGCCAGTGTGTCTAAACCTATGAATATTGTTAAAAAAGAGGGTTGATTTCTTCTCACACAAGCTTTACTCAGTGTAACTGTTGATCCACTTGGCATAAGGAAAAAGCAACAGGCTTGTAGTGTCTTAAGGAATGAAAATCCTCAAATATATACATTCAATGTATACACCAATATAAACCAGCAAGAAAAGTCATATCAACCACATTCATTGATGAAAACAGCTTGACAGTCACTCTGGTTTGGAGAGCAATCTGCTGGCAAGCATTTTAAGTGTTACTTCCATTCCATTGATTTGAAAAGGGGTTATTTTTGCTTTACTGCTAATATTGGGGAATTGGTTTAAGATATATATTTTTTAAAACACTGAAATGTTGATTGGCTTTATTTCTATCCATTTGCCTTTCTCTTTCCATTTCTCCAACAAAGAGTCCAGATAAAAAGCACCTGACAGTAAATTTTTGGGGAGGTATTTGCACACATTCTGCTGGGCAAATCCATTAAATCTGTTCCTACTGTTATCTTGAAGATTAAACTTTCTTTGTTCTCAGCATAATTTTGAACCCACCTTTCACTATCTTCCAATTGCCCTGGGACATGGGGGAAATTAAGGAAATGCAGAGGAAGTTGCAGGTTTCTGTCTTGCTTGATTTGCCCTGGTAAAACTCAGAGCAGCTTCAAGCCCACTTGATAAGTCCCTCCAACGCCACAGTGCAGACAGAAATAGTGAAGTTAGGCTCTTTCAGACCTCCAGAACATTGTCCTGGTAATACATCCTTTCCCTATGTCAAAATTTTTGTCTTGGTATTCTTAGCAAAATGGGATAAATGCCATCTTTTGTTATTAATTAATTTATTGTCTTTAACCTTTTTAATGCTGTATTCCAAACCTGTTCCACAAACTCTTTACACATATCTTAATTACTATCTTCCAACTTCAGACATACCAAGTTGTCCTTTAACTCAGAAATTTCTGAAAGTCACATGAAGGTTTCTTGGACCCAACATTTAAAAGTAAACACCAAGCTACCGTGAAATCAAGGAGACCCCAAACCTCCTAATGAAATCAACAAAACATCATCCTTGTATATTAAAAACACATTGAAAGAGTGCTCTGTAATAGAAGTGTGTGACAAAACTCTTTATTTAACCTTATTTATGGATATAACCAATTTTGCAACACTAATTTTGACCAAGAAATTTGGAACAATAATCTCGAGAAATTACCTCCGTGATATTAAATGTGCTCTTGTTTGTCAAGTTTGCTGATAAATAGTACACATCATTTTATAAAAAGATAAACATTAGAAATTGACTATTTAGTTTCTTTCCTTTGTGTGAATACATATATGAACTCCACAACAATATAACCTTCCAACATTATCTTCATAAAACTGGTTTCTGTCCCATTGCATCGTTTATTTGAACATGGCCAGGAAGGCAAAATGCTTTAGGTGCTCTGGGTGGAAACTCCATGGCCAGCAGCTCTTGCTATAGCTGATTTGTATCATCAGACGATTCCAGCAGGGTTTTATAGTCTGGGTGGTTGGCCACTGAAGGATTTTTGTTATGGAATTGCTTTGCAAGAATGAGTTTGCATTAGTAGCTCCTGCATCACCTTGTGTTTCATCACCACAATGGAGTAATAGAAAGAAGAGGGCACTTCAGGATTGGTCTAGGGAAGAGGGCTTTGGCAAAACAGAAAGAGTGAAATAAATGAAACCGGTATCTGCTCTGGCCAGTGCTCATCAATGTAGGATCCCTGGGGATGCATGTCAGTTGTATGTTAAGGGCTGTGCCTGTCAGATCTTTTGCACCAGGCAGGATGCCTCCGAATCAGAAGTGCCAGAAACCCTGTTTTGACAGACCAGGTAAGAAAGGCTGTAGGATTTTTTTATCTTGTATTGCTAATGGGGTCCTGCCTTTCAAGCATCTTAATAAACTTTCCACAAAAACTTCTAGAGAAGTAGTTTGCACACATAAAGATCAACCTCTCAATATCCTGTGTTTGCAAACTATGCAACTCAAAAGTTTCCTAAAGAGTCCGCTTGTAACATTCTCTGTGAGGATCAACCAGGCTCTTTAAAGAGTCTCAGCAGCCCCACCAGCAGGATGCCCAACCCTAATGAATGATCTTCCAGAGCAAACAGATGTTTTAAGCTACTTAGATTTATTAGGTTTTGAAAAGCTTATTAGGAGAAGCTAAATAAATGTTAAATTTTTACAGTCTAGTATGTGATCATATACAAGTGCATTACAATAAACTTCCCCTCCACACCCAATTTCATCACTGGGATGGAAATTATGGTGTTGGCACTTAGGAGAGAGAGTTGCATCTGCATGCACCGAGAGGAAGAGTTCACATAATGGTTTGTAAGGCATATCAAATTTATTCTGTGAGGTAGATAAAGGTCTTTTAAAGGTCTTACTCCACTTGTGGAATGAATTTCTTATCATGTATAAATTCTGTGTAAAACATTTCTTTTTCCAGGATGTGGCTTGTTTTCTGGGAGGGGAGAGAGAAGCTAAATATTTCCACTCCTGTATAACAGAAAATCCTCTGATTTCAAAAAGATCACACCCTGTGTGGTTAGTTAATATTGGAAAAATAAAAAGGTACACTGTTCTGAAAGACCATTTCATTCCAGCAAAGTTTTTCTAACCAGAAACTGAGTGAATAATTTTGCAATAAAAGAATAGCCAAAGAATAATGGCAAATTTTAGAGGAAAGTAAGTGTAATTTTGGGAAGAAAATTTGAAGTAAATATAAAAATGTTATAAACCATATTTTAAAAAACACTCCAAAGCTGTTTTGTGTTTCCTCATAATCATATTTCTTTTGCTGAAAAATTAAATGTTTTGAATTATATTTAGAAGAAGCTTATGGAACACAGTAAAGGGCACACTTCATTTTTTTCCAAGAAAAACTGAAACAGATAATCTGATAAAACAGCATCAGACTTCTTCCAAGGACAGCTTAGGACATTAGAGTGATTCATTAATACAAGCCTATAACACCATGATGTCACAAAGAGGGTTTCCATTGGCTTCAGTAGTCTTCCGGCTGGTCCCGCAGTGATTAATGAAACTGCTGACAGGGGAGGTTATTTATCTGTCAGGCTTTGCTGCTCTGTGCTACCACCCCACTTCTCAAAGTGATCAGCTTCCCTTCACTTTGAGAAGTTCTCCCGTGTCTGAACTCTTCTATATGTGTCCACAAGAACAGGGTCTGGAGCCACTCTCCAGTGATGGGAGTGAATGGAGTATCTCCTCTCTTCTGAGGAAGGCTTTGGACATAACAGAAGGAATTGCTATTGGGTAATTTGTTGATTGTGGTGCCAATTGAAGGCTGATTCCTATAGCTCCAGACTACTATTTTTAAATCATTAGATGAGGCAGTTGCACTTTTCACAACATTAGGAGACAGATTCTGCTCTTACTCTTGTTTGTGAGAGGAGTCATAGTTGTTTTCTTTCTGCACATTCAAGTCCTTCAAGGGGCTGTAATATATCATTCTACATTTCCCCATTTTAAAACAGCAATATCACTGTTCCACACCATTAAAAATGCCACATTTTACCAGAGGCCAGCAAGTAAAATAATTCTTGCATATAGTTTTAACATTTTTAAATTGCATCTGGATTATTTGGGAGATAAGGCCACACAGTTGAGAAAAATGTTCCAGTTCAGTCTTCTCTGGTTGAAAGGATATGGCCACAAGTTGTTAGATCACTGCTGTATTTAGGAATGCACCTGGGTTTGTCATCGACACCGAGCTATTAGCAGATGGCAAAGTAATTGAATGATGACGTGGACTTGGCAACTTGGGGCTTTATTGCCTTCCAGCTGAACTTCTGATCTATCTGGCATGAAAATTCCAGTCTTTAGGAAATTAGAGTTAGCTCAGAGCACAGCAACACACATTTTCATCAGGACGGGATGCTTTGTGTGGCAGCCTCATCCTCTGATTACCATGCTGATTGTTATAGTAGTCACTTCCTAGCTCAAAGGGAATCCATTGTACAGCATTAGTAAAAAGCCTTAGGCCACAAGCTGTGAACTTTCACCTAGATACTTCTGACTTCATACTGAACTCTTACTTAGTTACGTGAGGGAAGGCCCTCAAAATGGTGTAAATTAGAAAGATAAGATAGCCACATTTGTCAGCAAAAGTTGCATCCTTGAGGTAGACAAGGAATGGCATGCCTGGAGAGACAGAAAAGGTCTCATGAGGAACAAGAAGTCCAGACCCAAATATTACTATTGGACCCAACCATTGTGTGAAGGGACAGGAACTTAGATTGTACAGGTGTAATTGACAAGAGATTCTCTTGTCTGGGGTCCCACTTCGAGGCACTCAGCGTAGGTGTTCATCACTGCTGTACCACTTGATAAATTTTTCTGGCACATGTCATGTCGGAGATTCTGCTTGGGGAAACCAAGGGTCATGTTGAAGGGAAGAGGAAGTAACTCTGTGTGTGTGCACACACGCATGTGTGCACAGAGTGGAGAGGGACATCCACCTGCTCAGGGGAGATACCCATGGTGAAGGGACTCTGGTCCCAGCAGTTAACTTCTCAAATGGTGTGTGTGCGACTTCTTGGTTGGCGTGTGAATGCTCAGGCAGCAGCTTCTCCCTTAACACTCTCTTCATTGAGTATTGCATAAAGTTAAGACTTCATGCTTATTTGCAAGTATTAATTTGAAGGCTGTAGATCCTGAAAGAGATGACCCATATTTCAGGATCTCAAACCACTTTTCAAATAATTCTTTCCCCAGGTATAGGCACTCTGTTATGAAGATAAGGCTTTTTCTGTTTGGGACAGAGCAATTTTTTTAGCACTAATCAAGACCATTCCAGATATTTCCAGCCCAGGTGAAAGACAGAGCTTTTCAACCTTCACTAATAAACCTATACAGAAGTGTGTCTCCCTATGGCTTCTCCAGCACCCCTAAAAATACAGAAGAAACCTCTTATGACAGTTCTTAGTGATGCTGCTTTAGGCATTACTGGATGTCTTACACAAATCTGAAGAGAACTGGACACAATGAGGCTGTGCACAAAACTAGTTCAAATATCAGAAGAATGTAGCCATGTTAATTTGTTCTGCCTGGGCTAATCAGCCCTAACGAGATGTCCCTGTCCTAGCCAGTGCTGAGCATGGCAGTGACATGGCTCCTGGACCCCCCTTTGTGGTGTGCTGCAGGTCATTCAGAGCCAGGCTGGATTTCTCTCTGTTCCACTGCCTTGTGTGATGCCTACATACCCACTGGCTCCTATACAATGGCTTAGTAAATGGAACTACTTGTGTGACTTCCCCCTTGTTCTTATCATGTGCATTCAAGGTAAAAAGAGATCATATGTACCCTTTATCTCAGCAAATTAGAGCAGCAAAAATCCAAATGGATTACTTATCCCGAGTAAACTGGCACACACAAAATCCCCTAAACATGGCAAATGGATAACCGTTACATTTGATTAGGACTCAAGCTTTCCATTTCATGAAAGATTCCACAGCTCCTCAAAAATCTTCTGTTCTAGAACTGAGTGTATAGCAAGAGCTGTTATGAACAAAAACTACTTTAATTTTCTAGGAAATAAAAATGTTAAAAACTGTGTATCATACAAAAAGTTTTTAGATCACTGTTGATCTTTTGTATATTTGTGGTTACAATGAAATAGGAAGTTATGACAAGAAGAAAAATAAAACTGTTCAGAAAAGCTTGAAATCCATTATGCAAAGTTGAAATATATTGTACATATTGTTCAAACATCTGTATGCTTCTTTAAAGGAATAAGGGTTTTGCAGTTTTCCCTTGGAAAAGGACTTCCTCCAAAAATTCTTATTTTCGTCTAGCAACAAGTTTCCACTGCTTCGTTATCAAAAGAAGTACATAGTGTATGCTTGCACTGTGAGTGATCTGACCAGATGATAGCCTCTCCTCCTGTGTAGTTTTTACAAAGTACATTTACTAAACTGATTAAATTAATTATCTTTTCCAATTTTTCCCCTTAATCTTCACTTGGAAGCACAGTTCCTCATTGGAACTGCCAAAGTCGGAGGTGAACCTAACTTTTAGGTTGCTTTGTTCTTGAGTCTTGCCTTTTCCCTCAGCTATAAATTTTTCCTGTCTTCAAGGGAAGTTTGAATAGGTTATTTCTTTTATTATGTCTTAGGTTAGAATATCCAGAATTTCCCATGATTCCCTAGAAATCATCTTTTTTTTTTTTTCCCCAATTTACTCTGCCTTTTCCACTGTTTTATCAGTACAACATTAGTCTGATTTCTGTAGTTATTGTTAGAGTCTTGCTCTTGACTCTTGACAGCGTAATTAAGAAAAATTGCTTCATCATTATTCTTTTCATGAGTTGGGGTTTTTTTAACCAGAATTGAATGTATGGAAGACTGCTGATAATCTGATCTTCCACTTACAGAAGAGTTTTGTGTGCTTCTCTTTCAGTAACCATGCTAGAAGGACAATTTAGGCAGCCTTTAACCTCACTCACTCCTGGTGTGGTGAACTGGATGGAGAATGCATGACCCAGAATAAAAATAACCTAGCCAAAAGGAGAAAATGTGTGTAAGGTTTTTTCTTGTTTGTGTTTTGGAGGTTTTGTTTCTTTGTTTGGGTTTGGGGTTTTTTGGGTTTGGAGGGGTTTGGGGGGTTTTTGGGTGGGTTTTTTGTGTGTGTGTGTGTGGTTGGTTGATTGGTTGATTGGTTGTTTTTTTCATTTTTGTTTTAATGTAGATCACTGTTGTGATGCATTCCAACAAGTGTTTTCTCTTTCCTTCCCTACCATCTCAAGGCAGTCCTTGCCAGCTTAGCCAGTTTGCTTCTAGACGCCCTGACCCATCTCATCACATATGATCATTGTGTGCAAGAGCCCAATTTTGACATAGGGAACGTGATATTCTGAGGTTCCTTGTGCCAAATAAGGAGTTTCATACTTAATTCTGGGATGCATGATCTTCTGCACATCCAATTGCGTTAGAGGAGGTGTGAGTATGGGGAGAACAAACAGGAAATGTTAATTAGCTAATTCCTAATAGGAAATATCAAACAAGAGGGTGCTCAGGATGGTGGTTTTGTCCAAGAATAAGGAATTTCTGTAAGACTGGGATTCACATGTCAGATATTCATACTGTAATTTTGTAATCAGGTCAGATCTTCAGTTAAGTGACAGACATGTTCCATTCTTTGGAAAAATAAACAGCCTTTTGTACAATAGCCTGGTTGGTAAAAAAACTGTCTAAAAAGTGGGTAACCTGAGCTGCATTCTCTGTTTCAAGGAAACTAAATCCACAGCTCTTACAAACCACATCATAAACTTCAGAGAAGATTCTTGAACCCAAATGACCTTGAAGATGGGACATATACCCAGCTGCTATGCTCCATCCGAGGATGGCGGTGCTCTTGAACTTAGCAGAATGTCTCATAATTAACAACTGTTTCTTGAATAAAAGTGTGGGTACCTGCAGCTTTGCTGATCTGATACCAGTTAGGTGGAGAGGTTTTGGAGGTCATTCTCTTAATTGCCTAAATTTGCTCAAATTGTGATTTTGAGCACTTAAGTGCTATTTTGGAGCTCATCTGGCTTCACTAGTAGAAATCCAGATTTTACCATTAGGCAAAATAACATAATTTTATTAATGCTTCATAATGTGCTTGTTTTTAACATCATGGGCTCCTATACCATTTTGGAGAGTTCTTTAGTTAGAAACATGTGATTACTCTCTCCCTAGGACCAGAGTAAAATCACACAGATATTCCTAAGTTGAACTTCCACACTAGATTTTGACGACAAAGAAGCATTTACTCATCTTGCTTGTCTGCTTTCAGTATATCCACTACACATGGCACACAGATAATGAAAAGCTGCATTGTGTTGTTATTTTGTTGAGTATCAAGTGATTTGGGGTAGCTACTTCATAACTGCCTATTGAACTGTTTCATTTGAACTTGTCTGAGTTGGGGAGTCCATATTCAATCTTCAGCTATCATTGCCAGCCCTGGAAGACTAAGTTGTTTTTTAAGTGTCCAAACATTTGGGCACTAAGTGCTTGATTGTGAGTTTTACAGAGTGTAGAGCTCATGGGGAATGGTTTGATCACACAGGCTGACCTCCTGTTTAAAAAAAAAAAGACAGATGGACTTCTCTGAAATATAACCTGTTTGAAATACAACAATTTTTTTAACAAAATGCAATATTATTGAAAAATTCCTTAAAGAATCCATAGAATTCTTTTGTACATTGTTCTAGTGGCTCATTCCTCTCACTGTCAAAAAAGCATACATAATTTTAGCCTAATTTTGTCAAGCTTCAGTTTCCAGCATTGGATTTTATTACACTTTTTTTTAGCTCAGTTGAAGAGCCATCGTATTAGGAAAATTCTGTTTCCCATGTAGATATTTAAGAACTCTGATTAAATTATGTCTTGATAAATTAAGTAGACCAAGTCTTTTGAATCTTACACTGGAAGATACATTTTTCCATCTAATTTTCCAGGTTTTCCCTAAAACCTCTATAACTTTTCGGTGGACTTTCTTAATTTTAGAAAGCTGAGCTGGACAAGTATCTAAATGGTCATGATATATTAAAAAAAAAACACAAAAAACCCAAACAAAAAAAACCCCTTATTTTCTTCCACTTCTTAAGTTAGAAGATATGTAAACAAGGATTTTATTAACCTTTTAAAAGAAAATATAGCAACCTGAGATCTCCAGGATGCAGATCTAATATGAAGCCAATCTTCACAGTCCTTTTTTCTCTTGGACATGTTGCTCATTCTATAAGTATGATCTGCATTTGTCTCGTGTGTATGACTATATTTAGCCATTTCCAAACATACTTTTTATTTATCCGAAAAATTAAGCAATGCCATTTTCTATTTTGTGCTAGTGACCTACTCTGTGCAAAGTTTACCATTTGTTAAGGTTTAGTATTACTATTTTTTGACACCTAGGCCTCTGCTTGCAAATTTAGAAAGTCTCAGGACATTGTAGAGATAAGTCAAACAACTTACTTGAGCTTTCCTCTATTGAAATTATTAGTATTCCCAACATAACTTATAAGTACATCAAACCAGTTTGCCAAGATCCATTTTCCACAAATATTTATTCCTTAACATTTACTGTAGTTTAATATTGTTTAATTTTATTGCACTAATTACATTTCTGCTCTTCCATGAATTGGTACAAAGTAGAGACTCTTCCTCTACCTCCTGAGAAAGGGTGGCCTCTTACAGGTCATTCAATGTAGAGTAAAAGCCAGTTTCCTAATTTATAAGTTTCTTGTCATCTATTATTATTTTTTTTTAACCTATGATTTAACCAGTTATAGGCAGCCCCATTGCAAGTGGACAATGGGTAGAAAGGGTTTCCCAGCTCTGTGGCTTCAGTAATGGCACATGATACAGTCACTACACATCTACCAGCTAAGAATGTTTATCTCCTCCTAGGTAGGCCTGTGGATGTCTGCTGCTATATCTCACCTCAACATAATGGGTGTCAAACATGTTTATCTCCCTAGGACAGCCTTTTCCATTCCCTATCTTGGTCAGCAACATTACACTGAATCTCTCTATTTTCTTCTCAGAAGTCCAATTACAATAGGCCTCCTGTGAAACGCTCAGTCAGTTACTTCAGAATATATATAATCTTGCTTCTTGTATCCCAGATGAAACAGGGAAAGTTGGGAAGACCCTGGAATTAAAACAAAAATGTTGTCTAGGCTGGCTTTTATGTTCATTTTAATCTCCCCTGCCATGTAGACAGCTACTGAAAGACTGAAGAAAGATTGCAATTCAGTGCCTTTCTTTCCTGTAAACTTCTCTGATTTTGACTAAATATTTCACCTTTCTCTGTATTTTTGGGCTTCTTCTACAGTCATCTAATTGTGGTCTTGAAATTGTGGTCTTGATGGCAAATAAAGTGAAGGGAATAGTTCAAGTAGCTTCCATTTTCTTTAAAATATCTTGGCTTTTCTTTTTCCAGTCAGTGGACAGAATGAGTTCTCTTCCTCAGGGATTTTTAGAGCCAAATGTTCCAACTAGAGACTGTACCTGGCACAAAGCACCCCTGCATTTTTTATATCCTTGTGGTCTGGCTTATCAACTCGTTAGAAAGAATTCTGTTTCAGTGAGTGATTCTCATTTGATCATGGATCTTATTCTGTCCCATCTCAGGCTATTTTCTGAAGGCATATTTGCCATGGACTGAGGAATATTAGACTGTGGCATGACATAAAAATAGAGATTGAATGGTATTACAGAACATTACTTCTTGTGTAGATTATTGCAGAAAGGTGTAGAGATTTAGTTGAAGGACTCCTATTAGTAGCAGTAAAAGCCTTATGGCTAAATGCTTGGGCAAGGATTAGGAAGTTTGCAGATTTTCATATTTTATTGGAGGGGCTGTTATGCAGTATCACACAGCAAAACCCTCTTTTTCATCAGAATAGACATAACATAGTCAGCATTAGAGGAAACTGCCTCCCTTTTTTCCAGTGGTGAGCATCCATGATGTTTTGCAGTGACCACTTTGAGCCAGGAGAAGGTATTCACCTCTTACCATTCAAGGCAGCTGAAAATGGAGAGAAGATAACATGGAGAAGCTTCTCCTGGCAGGCCTCTTCCTCTCCCTTTTCTTCAGCAGTGTTATGAAGTGAGCAGCATGGAAGCTAAGCAGAATGAACATAAAGGTAATCAGGTTCTTCCACTTCTCAGAGTAAGGACAGGTGCATTGTAATCTTAAAGTGAGACCCTGCCCCCACAAAAGGTCTGGGACTTTTGCTGGTGCAAAAGAAAGGTCCTGAGAGGCCATTCTGTTAGGCTAAACACAATTTTTAGTAGAGTGGGAGAAAATGCTCATCCTCCATCCAGCTCAGACAGTACTTCAGGGACGACAGTTGAAGTGGACAAGGAGGGGCTGGAGGCAGAGTGAGAGAGAAGCTGGTCATTGTCTGTTTGTGACAAGGTATTTCAGAAAATTGATTTCAGTGCAGGAGAAGCTCAAGATCCTGTGAACTGTGAATGAAAGATGTGTCTTGACAAGAGAAGCGGAAAGGGAGATCGGTGGGGTTTGTGAAGTGACGTATGTGGCGTGGGAAGCAATGCAAAAGAATAGCACTCATTTTCAGGTAGCAGAGGGGGCACTGAAGGGAACTGAGCCAAGGTCTGTTGGTGTGCGCATTGAAGATGGGTTCAGTGTGGATGGAGGGTTCTTACAGAGAAGACACAGGATTGGGTTTAATTAGGAAAGTAGACATGAACTGTGTGTAGGTGAGGAGAAGGTATAACAGCAAACCTCCACATCTGTTTTGCACTTTTGCACTGTCCTTTGCTACTTTCACTGGGACAAGCTGCAGTGGCAACTAGTTGAAGTAAAGGTGTTCAAAAACGTACAAATTTAAACCAACAAAACAACAATTTAACAATTCACACCACAAATCAATCTCAAAGAGATTTTTTTTGTGTGTGTGATTATTCTAAGGATGTACACTGAAAGCCAGAATAAATATGCCAGCTCCTATTTCAGAAGTAATACATAAAATGTACCTTTGAGCAATAATTGCCTTATTTAAATTATATTTACTGGGTGTTATGTTCTAACTGGGGCTTTATAATTTAATTAAATATGAAATTATTTTAATGTTACATTTTCAAAATTGAGGAAAGTATTGGGGACATTGATTAGAAACTAGAAAAGTAAAAAGCAATGAAGACTCAAACATAAAAAGAGAAATTAAGTGTCATATGAAATCTCATTTTGTCTGATACTGATTCCATCCATTCACATAGATGAGTTTAAGGTGTTACTAATAAGATGAGAATTTTAAAATACTACAGAATAATGTAGCATTGCATAATTGTAAGAGATTACTAAGTTTTAAAAACTCATTGGGTACACTTAAAAAATATTGCATCTTTTTTCTTTTGTTTCTCTTCACAGAAATGGCTGCTGTTCCTATGTCAACAGAAATAGTGGAGAGTAACTCAAGCTTTTAGTCCGAGGCTCTGATAACATTTCACTTCACTTGAAACAGTAACTGCAGCAATACTCTATAAGGAGCAGTAGTTTACCTCATCAAATACTGTATGCTTACATGAGGTGTTAAAATACAGAAATCACTACCAACTGTGCTACCCATCATAGTACAGTATTCTCTGACTGGACTTTGAAATAGCTTGAAACTTTTTTAAAGTATAAAGTTTCTGCCGAAGTCACCTAAATGGGTGAAACATATTATTACAGCTTGTGTGAACATAAACTGTGCTTCAGAACATGTATATTTTAATTTGAAGTTCAAATTCTGTGGATTTCCCTTACTTGGATTGTGCCAAGCATGGAACTGTCTGAAGTAACTAGAATTTGGCCATGCGTTTGGCCTTACACAAAACTGAAAGGCATACCACAAAGAACTGTGGTTTTAAGGCTGCACTGTTATGCCACATTCTCACCTTTATGAGGCATGGCTTGCAGCCATGCAGAATGAAGAATGTGTGGAGATCAGGAACCCATGGAAAAATACCTCTAAACCCATAGATCTGGGGCCCATTGAGCATAAACACTGACATTTTAATCTGAACCATTTTACTGAAGCAGACTTCAAGTACAGTGAATAACATAATGACTGAAAGGTTCTGTGTGATGCCAAACGCTGTTCTTTTCAACAGCAATGACAAAATAAAAAGTGCAGGCAGTTACCTTCTTCCCTCCCTTTCTTTTTGCACTTTTTCAGTTCTTTCTCTCTCCATTTTTTCTCACTTTTTTTCATTTTGATAGCAGAAAAGCAGAGAAAAGTTTGAAACAGCAAAACAAATAATATCTGTGCTAAGCGCTTTTGACGGGCTGAGAACAGTGGGACTCATTGCACCTCTGTTTCTGTGAACTGCTCAGATCTGTGGCCTGCCATTGAAATTATCTGGAATCTGCAGACGAGCTGACAGTGCATTAATCAGCAATAATATCGATGTTGGTATCTTGCTTTGCCATGGGACTTGCTGAACACAGGTCACTTTTCCCCAGTGTCTGTCTGCCCTGCCCAGGTACTCGTTCCTCTCCCAGTCACCTCCCAGTAGGCGTGGGACTCGTGTGTGTGCAAGTGTCATACATTAGACCTTTTTCCCAACAATCTGTCTTTCTTTTTTTCCTCTCTCATCTGGATCCATAGTCATAGCATTAAGACAACGACTTCTTTTGTGAAGTATGGTGTGAAAGAATTTCAGGGCCTGGAGTTACTTCTCGACAAGGCCAGAGAGATTTTTTAAAATACTGGCATTTATTTCCCATAGCAGTGAATCATCTTTCTGCTGAGGGTAATATACAATGCCATGAACTATGTCTCAAAATGCATACGAATGCATGTCTTTGATGGAAGACCTGTTTGGTTATTAGCATTTCATCAGAGTGGAACTTTGAATAATGATATCAGAGAAGAAGGAAAACCTGCGTGATTTCCAGCTTTGGCCCAGCTCAATAAGAAACGAATAGCTGGACAGAAGTAAATGGTGATGATGCTTCAGAATGACTAGGGGCCAGTAAATGTGAAAAAAACCCAAACCCTACAGGATTTCAGCCAGATGGCTGCAAGTCTATTGACTTTGAGAAAGACAGCACCTACTGGCAATGTGTCATTGCACCAAAGAGAGGAAAAACTCAGTCATCCCCTCTTTCTTCTTCTGAAAGTGAGTTCCAGAGGGTCCCCTCCTACCTGACAGCCTAGATGTGAAGTTTAGCCAGACTTTTATTACTCCTGGTTTGCATCCCTTCCAAGGCTTCCAGCCATTTCATGGCCTAAGCAGGCAGGGCAGCTTTGTAATCCACTTGGAGGAATGCTGTCACCTTTGAGGATCGCGTTTCACCTTCCCCAGAGTGGAGTGATGCCCAGCAGGAACCATGATGTGTAGCTCTCCACTCTCAGAAACTCCGCTCTTAACGTAATAAGGGGGAGCTTCTAACACCAAGAGGATGCTACTGGGCTTCCTAAGGCTGAGCCACTCTCCCACTCAGTGTCCTGTATTTTGGAAACAATGGCAATAGCCAGTGCCACTGACCATGTTTCCAGATAACTGTTCCAGGAAGAAGTTTCTTTCCATGCTCTGATGCATGCTTAAAGACTTGTTTTGAGCTATCAGGGCACACACCGGGTTTTCTCCACCCAACGATAGCAAAATAATCTCAGCTCCTGAGAGTTTCTTATCCCCTAGTTGTTTATAATAATGTCTCTGACACTATTACGCTGTGTTTATCTAGCTCCTAAACACAGATATAAAAAGCATGGTGAGCAGAATAGTCTCCCTGTTGACATCATCAGGGAATGCAATATCTTAAATTTTATCCAAAGTCTGTGCTAAAAATGTCTGTATAAATACCTGCTTTATTAAAACAGTAAATATATGTCAGTCTCTATCTCTGCAGGAGATGAAAAAGTTATTTCATGTTTGGGTTTCTACATAGGTACCACAAGTGTACTCTTCAACAGTGTAGGCTATCTGCCTAAACAGTGGGAGTTACTTTTTGAATTGAAAGAGTACAAAACTGAATTGCCTTTTTTGCTAGCCTTTCTGTCATTTAAAAATTATCCAAGGCTACATTCAAGTTTGATACATTCCTATGCCTCATTGCAGTTCTGCATGAATGTTTATGGCTAAGCTATACATCCCAGAATAACAAAATTTGGAATGGAAATATTGACCTAATCGTGCAAGCTGTGTTTCTCTAACATAGGACTAATTAATGCTCTTGTCTTTACATGATTTTGGGGTGTTTTAATTCAGTAAAATCTATATCCCAATTCATTAAACTTTGAGCAACTCAATCATTCAATTGCAAGCATTTGCAAAATAATTTGCCAGTTTCACAGGGGATGAATCTTGCTTTTTTGAGAAGGGCTGTGAGAAAAGTAAGAATTCCTCTGTATAAAACATAAACGTTTTTTCATTCTCATGAAAATAAAATTAAGTTGTTTGGATTATTTTTTTAATAGTGTGCAGCACAGGCTAGTCAATGATATTTAGGGCACCTCTCTCAAATGTGATAAATCAAAGTTCAGCTTCCACCTGTGGCTCAGACCATAGCCTGGTCTGCCTATAGCAGGGTGTTATGTTGAAAACCTCTTTCCATTACAGTCCTGAAATCCCTCCCCCAAATCTGAGATGCTTTCCTAGAGAAAGTTTCTACAAACAAATTAATTTCTGTGAAGAACTTTGCTGTCAAAGACAAAAATTTCATTGTAAGAAATCCCAGTATGTATGAGCTGTACAAGAAGCTTAACCTCTTTGATAGCTTTCCTTGATCCTGGAGAAGGCTACCTGAAAGATCTGGAAGTCATGTCTGTGTTTCTATCCTGTATTCATGTTTTAATACATTTCTACCTCGCTGTCTCTCATATATCCTCCTTTTTCCAAATACTTTCCTAATTTTGTGTTTGAAACATAAAGTGGGACTCCTACAAAACCCTTTAACTCTGGGAACATCAGCCACCATGTCAGTTATGGCCCCAGCTCAGCGCTCCAGCTCTAAACAGCAAAAGCCCAAGTAATTCCTACTCTTAAATGCTTTGTCGTATTGGGGGCCTTTGAGTCTGACCCTGCAACCCTTATACATACTAGTAGTCCTTGTTGTCCTTGTATAAGTAAGAGTTAACCACTCATGTGTGTAAAGGTTGCAAGGTGAGTCCCTTTGAATATCATTATCCCAAGTACAGTAACTCTTTCGCTGAAACTCTTGGGTTATCTTTTAAAAGACAACCCATATTACTCAATGGAGAATTCTGGGTGAAAAAAATATGTATTAATGTTGCATTTTGAAAGCAGGCAAAGGTCATATGAATGTTGCCCAAGATTTCTGATTGAGTAATGTATTTTGGAATAAGTTGCTGTGATTCTTTGGCAGAACACTGTTTATTGTTCAAGTGAAATTTTTCACAGTTTATAAGATGGTCAGTTGCAGGTATTGAAAATATTTGCCCTGCCAAATACCACAAGAGTGAAAACCCTCAAGCTGGTTGAAAAATGAAACAGAAATCATTCCAGAAAAATGCTTGACAGCTGATGGAGAACTTCCCAGTATATTATTTGACCAAAAATGAAGTTGTTTTATTGATGAAAAAAGAACAAACAGAAAAAGTTACTATTGACTATTTTCTGACAAAAAATTGCCAAAATATTTTGATATGTTATCTGCAAGTAACTATTTGACTACCACTTAATTAGAGCAAAACTGTTTGTTGGTTGTTTTGGTTTTGAGTTTTGGGTTTTTTTGGGGGAGGGTGGGGTGGGGTTTTGTTGGTTTTTCTTAAAGATGCTATAGTTTATCCAGATATTTCTCTTCATGCATAACCTACTTTTTATTGGCCATATGACACCATCAGTTTTTAAGTAGATTCTCCAGTGATGTCAATGGAAAATTCTGCTTAGAAAGCTCTGGTTAATTTTTACTGCATTACAAGCGGAGAGAGTATATGAATCACAGTACTGAAATTGCACTTGGATGATAAAGACCAAAAATTTTGCATGAGTATGTAATGATTCAGGAACAAATGCTGCTTTCAGGAACATCAGCCTAATATGGACAGTGTTAGTGTAACTGAAAATACAACACAGCTTTCCTGCAGTAGTTTACAAACGATAATCACATATCCTAACCCCATGTCATGTAAGGTGGAAGAATGCTTTTCTGATACTGGGTTCTCTGGACTTTGGCTACTTCCAACAATCTTAACTATGTCATTGCCATAAATGACTGAAGACATGCAGACATTTCCACTGAAATCTCATGTAAAAATTGTGCTCAAATTCTTCATTAAATTATGCACAAAAATACACAAATGTCTTCACTGTTTCCAGAAATTTCAGAGAATAAACATAATAATAAATAATTCTGTTCTTATCATGGAGCATGAATAAGCATCTTAGAGAACCTAAACCCAAATCTGATTTAATTTTGGAAGAATTTAGCAACAACAGCAGCAGAAGTCCTGTAAAGTAAAATATACCCAGCCAACAGTGAATAATGCATGTCCCCAACATCCAGTCCTCTGTTTCCAGTGAAATCTGTGACTGGGCTCTTACACAAAGCCTGAACACAGTTTACATCCTGAAGGGAAGGGAAAAAAAAATGAGGAGGCATTTAGTATATAGTAGTTCCAGAGGAAAACTATATATACTTTGAAATATTGGTGTTTGTTTGGTTTTTTATAATAACCTGTCCCCACCTCCAAAAAAAAAAATGTGTAAGGAGGGAAAAATATTAACTATTGAGATCAGTGCTCTACACTTTAGTCCTGTTGTGCTCAGCCTATTACTTAGCCACTGAGTGTGGCAAAGATGCTGAGGACTTGCAAATATACCCACCCACTTCCAGCTCTCAGCTGTAAGTACTGTGGGTAGGACTGCTAAATTTGCAGCCAGGTTAGCTATGCACAGCACCTGGGAAGCCTCAGCTGGTTCCTAACAGAGACGCTGATGTTTGTTCATGGGAAATAGTGTCGTTACAATAGAAGGAAAAATCAGGGGTAAACCCTGGTGGTTTTACCCAGGTGAGCAGCCCCGGCGGTAAAATGTTCCGGAAAGGATGCCAGGGGCTCGTGCAAAGTTTTATCCTAGAGGTTTTGTGGAACCGTGGGTACTTATATTCCGTAGACCCCCCTCTGAGAGCGCGACAAATCCCAGAGAGCAGCTCTCCCGCGGGTGGATACCTG
>NW_010225019.1:0-965 GCF_000690775.1 Eurypyga helias
CATGCCGGGCTGGGCGGCTGGAGCACCGCGGAGCGGCCCGGGGGCTCATCCCGGGGATCCGGGGCGCGGTTACACGTCGCCGGGGGCGTGGTGGGGTCTGTCTTTTGGACTAGGGAAACGTACGCTGGTAGACGAGGCGGGTAGGGGCAAGTCGGGTGTAGGAGAAGCACAGGCAGTAGGTGAGGATTTGCAGTCTCGAGTGTGAGACGGCGTGACAGACGCTGCTGGAACGAAGTAGGAAGAGAAATACAAAACAAGGAGACGACATAAGATGAACGATAAGTATACGAAGAAGCAGTAAAGGTTGATAAGAGAATGAGATTTTTATAGAACTGTTTATGAGTAGGAATTTGAGAACCAGTATTACAATAAAGTGTGGAACCTTTATGCCTTTAAATTCCTGAGGAATCGTGGCCCAGACGTTTTTGCCTTTAAGGCACAGGAATTCTTTTCTGCCAGAAGTTGTCGGGAGCATTTTTCAGATGTTGCAGCTTTCTTCCATTGTACGGCTTTGACTGTGGTCATTGGGTCTATTTTAAGCTTGATTTCTTCATTTAGAAAAAGTATTTGTTGGGGACTTACATCCAAAAATATGCTTTGCTTCTGGTCTGCAAGAACTAGTGATGACAGTAATTGCTGAATTATCTCCTGGTGCCTTTAGCCATCTTCTTATGCTTTTCTGTAGATTAGTTCATCAGATTTTACTGCACTGACTTGGCATTGCATATCCATAATAAATCCATCACGTTTTTTTAATTCTCCATAGCTATGGTCTTGGGAGCTCTGCATGTAAGATACTGTACTTCCTAGAGTTGTGTCTGGACCCAAGTCTTTGAGACAGCTTTGTTGGAAATATTACTGCTGTGGTAAATGTTTAAAAATACTACTTACATCTTTATGCTGTGATAGGAAACATTAAAGTGGGTGCAGCTTGCATCCTGCAACTTAATATGTTCAGTTGCATT
>NW_010225019.1:1425-12100 GCF_000690775.1 Eurypyga helias
GGAGCACAATTCTTTTATCTGCTCAGGGATGTGGGTGCAGATGTATGTACCAGTAAAATCCCTAAATACGGATTTAATACGGTGGTGGAAAGGATTTTTTTTTTTTAAGATGTTTACTATTCTCTTCCAGCCTGTGCTCACTTCCAAAATTATTGCTGAAATTTATTTTGGGAAAATATATGTTGTTTTGTGGGGTGTGTTCACCCTTTCTCAATGATCACTCCTGGATGGCTGTGTTTTTTCTTTCCCTGTCAAAGTTTCTCACGTTACATTAGAGAAAAATCAGTCCTGGATACTACCTCCTTAGTTACATGCTTGCCCATATGTATCTGCTTCTTTTTTGTAAATGAAACAGTAATAGCTGCAGGCTTAGGAGATTACGTTTACATGCAAAAGAAAGCAGGAACACAGTATCTATAAAAAAAGTAGACAGTTGAAAAGTGACTGTCATAAAGTCACGAACACTAAACCATGAACACACCATCTGTGTTAGGCAGTTTTGTTTTGAAAGTACACGACTTAAAATAATGAGAAGAACTTACATTTCTTTCACAGTGGGAGATAAGGTAAAGAACTCCACAGTAATACTGTGCACTTGCTACTGTATCCACCTTTTTGCTAGTCCTTCAAAACTAGATGCACTTGTAAGATTGTCATTACGTGATGGGGGAAAGGTGTCTTTAACTTTTATTTCTTCTGCTATGAGTAGGGATTCTGAAGACATGCTGCCTGGCACTACTCCTCTAAAGGGAAGAGCAAGGAAGGTGACTGTCATAGATATGCAGTAATTGTATATCTCATCAGTAATAAATCCGTTATTTGCTGGCAACCTTTACATTGATTGGAGAATCATTAGATGAAACACAAATTATGGCACTCTGACATAAGAGAAATATAATATTGTGTAACTCTTATTTTGAAATTACTGCAAACCGTATTATGCTGAATTAGTTGAATTTCATAAAAGATAGATGTTTATGTGGTTCTTAGGCTATTTAGACTCACATTGAGTTAAGTGAAATGCTACCTATAATCCAGTCTCTAACTGAAGTTAGTAAGAAACTTTTGTTATGAGCAGGTTGTTCCTTAACTATTTCTTGCATCTTTTTCTGAAATGTGGTTATTATCAGTTATGATGTTTCTTAACTTTATCTGTTTGCTTTCTGGGTCTTCTGCTGCAAATCTCTTTAGAGGGCCTGCTCTAATTTTTTATTTAGTGCTTTTTTAGGCTAGGTGGGAAGTGACACAAATTCTCCTTGTTTCTAAGATTTCCTGATTATTAATCTCTAACTCTGGTATCTAAGAAGAACCCACTGTTCTGGCTGTTGAAATACAGACTATTGTTCAGCAATATGTCCATGAGGCAGTCCTGTTTTCCAGGTCTTAATGTGATTTTTGTCACTGAAACAGCAGCAGTAGTCCATCAGACTCGGATTTATATTTCTGCATTCTTATTTATCAGTCTTGCCATGAATGTCTTAAATGTTTTATTTCAATCTAGGCATGTTCAGTATTGCTTCTTGTCCTTTAGTTTACTGTTCCCCAGGACTATGTGCAGTTATTCACTGCCTTGCTAACTGCCTTCAGGCAAGAAGGTATTTTTGTCCACTGATCAGTTATTTGGCAGGGGGTGAAGAAAAGCAGTATAAATCAAAGCAGAATAAGTACTTCAGAGTTTATTAGAATGGGAGCTGTAAATTGAGAAAAGTTACCTAGGTCCTCTAATGGATATTTCTCTTGAAGTATCACCCCACAGTATCTTGAGTTGTGAATGTGTTATAAGATTTTTTGAGGCAAGAGAGATTATCTTCATTGGAAAAAAGTAACCAGTAATTTTATTGCCCTTGCTTCTGTCATTGTTGATGCTTGTGCTGTATGAAAAAATGCAAGATACTACCTTTTCTGCTGTTGCTGTCTGCACCTATTCTAGGTTGTCCTGCCAAGACGCTTTGTGTTTGGGGCATAACAGTGAAGAGAGAAAGCTGAGCATTCACTTTTTCAAGAGAAGATTTCCCACATGTCAGCTGAACATCATCTTGTTAGCACCTGATGCGAGATTAAAGCATGTAAAGCTAAAATATACCTTAGGTCGAAGCAGAAAATTTGGATAAAGCAAGGGAAAAAGTGTAAACTGCTTTAAAGCTCCTGTGCAAGTTAGTCTGCAAACGCCTTGCTGGAGGGATGAATAGCTCACAAGTCTGAACTGTGATAGACAGAGCAGGCTTATTTGTTTCACAGCAGTTTAGTATGGCACAGTCATCATGCCAGGTAAAGGAAGTCTTCTTTCTGACACTGAGTAGCGTAAAACTTCCAGCGATCTTACCTCATGCATTTTAAAAGAAAAGGCGTTGTTGCTAACTGAATTCAGGATGAACAGCAAGCAACTAGACAGGTGAACAGATTTCTTCTGCAGTTTTCAACTCTTAGTGAAACATTTCAGTTTAGGTGATACAGTTTGTGGCACAGGTATATATGTGTGAATGTTTTATGCCGGAATTGGAAGCATCATCCATAAGCTGTGTTCTCTGTCCCATGTATGCACGTTGCCCTTCTGTCAGTATTCTCAGTATACCCTGGCTTTCTTTTTAGAAAAGATATGCTAGTTTACTGGCTGCTCAGTTAGAGGCAGAGTACTAGTGGCAAACTGCAAGTTTTGGTAATGAGTCTATACTGATTTAGAGTAGATTTAGAACCGATTTAATGGCTTGGCTTGCAGTGGTCAAGTTCTAGGTAGACTAAGATTATATAAACTGGTTTTAAAGTCATATCTCTGGGATTTTCACATTGAACTTCGAATAACTGGTTTAGATACTGCTGAAATTCATGCAAATGAACTGGCACTTTAGGTTCCTTGTCCTTTTCAGCAGCACACCTCAAGGAGATCTTGAATGAGCATGTGGGCAAGCAGATGAGTGTTGAGTATCTAATGTCATGATGGTATGATATCTGTCAGGCTTTCCTTTCCAGACAAATGTGGGGTTTTTTGGTGTTTGGGTTGAGGTTTGTTTGTGTTTTGTTTGTGGTTGCATATTTATGCCCTCTCAGAACTGAATTCTCTCCCAGTTCTCATGAGTTCTGTGATGTCTTACATTGTTTTAACTTGAAATTAATTGGAGTTTTTCAGGACCTTGTCTTTTTTCCCACCTTCATTAAAATTGTTCTATCAGGTAGCTTTCATTTCTCTCTGCAGCCTGTTTTGTACTGTACCTTTCACAAAAATAATGTAGTTCTTATCCACTAGATTTCAGTATTTTGCACATCAAAGTAAAACTATTGTTCTTCAAACCTAATTTAAAATCTAGGTTTTCACTGAGTCTATGAGTATTCTGTGCTATTTCTGACTCAAACTATGCAGTTCAAAGGATATTCCAACATACGCATGCTATTCACGAATCCTTCAGAATCTATTGGAAAGGGAAGATTCATGTCTTTTTCAAAGCAGAGGAGATAGTTATTTATGAAGTTTGTAATTCAGAGGAAGTATTTAGCAGGCAGTGTCCCAAGTCCACATACAAAAGTGATGGCAGCTTTTTTAATGTACTGTATGTAGGGATTTGCAAGATGGACGCCAGGCATCTTAATATCTCTGTAAAATTTTACAGAATAGCACTTTGATAAATGATTCTTCAGAAGGCAATGAAATGTTGGTCTTCCAGGAAGAGAGAATATATTTTGAATGTCATGTCTGGCTATTGCATTTTCTGTAGGCACAGCACAGTGTAAAAGTAATTCTTCTGTCATTTATAGTCTTAGAATCCTAAGCAAAGCACCATCTCAATCTTTTTGCCAACTCACCTGTGCCTCCTTGTTATTTCCCTTAGAAAAAAATCCTATTTTAAATTTAAACTTCTAAATTAAAAAACATATCTCTTGATGTCAGGTCAGCTTAGCAAAGAATTGTATTTCTTCTGTGTCTTTTTTTCTTGCCTGTCACTGTGTTATGACTGTACAGTCTCTAGCACAACTTACTAACAGAATGGTGAAGTTTTCTTGCACAATCATGATACTGAATTTACCATTGAAAATTATTTTTATGCAAGATCTTTGGGGGGGTGAAAAGGGGTTGTATATTTGCTTCTCTAAAACACTGTTTTGACTGCTCAGAAATCTGTGATCATATGCTTGGTCACCAGATAATTGAGAATATTCTGGTATTTATGGAGTAAAGCCACCCATATTACATTTTGGATTGTATGTTCACTGCTGGAATTTGATCACTATCAACGACTGGCTGTAGGTGGTACTATATTTCACAGCGTGGAAGCTGGTATGACACTTTTTTCACTTAAGAGTAAGTTCAGTATGGATTTCATGACTGCTTTCAGGGGAGCACGATTAGGACATGTATTCTTCATCTGTTCTGTGAAGAAGATAATTCAGGATATGCTTAGGCTTACAGCTTCTTCTGAGTAAACCAGTGTCTTCCTGAATTTGCAGGGAGCCTAAATCATTATCTCAGTCATAAGAAATTTGAAATATACTGAGATTATTGGTTTAGATATTAGTGCTTTTATATTTACTTGCAAGTCACATTAACAGATCCATGTGACTAGTGCACTTCTAGTTCTGAATTGGTTATTACATTCCTGGTATTGCGGAAAGTTGCAACCTGCACTTGTTTATGTGAGAGAACTTTTCTGGTAACTTTTCTAGGATAGTTATATGTTACCACATAAACGTGGGATACACTAAACATGAGAAATAGGCAGCAGCACAGGGTAATCTATCGTATGAAAAAATGATAAATTTTGTATATAGATGTCACTGCTTTCAAGTTTGCAGACTGTCATACCTGTACACTATTTCAGGGACTGTGCCACTTTTTTCTTTTCTTTTCCTTTTTTCCTTTGCATACATAGGGATTCGGATTTTTAGTTACACTCTTTATTCTCTTTCTGTGCCAGAACATGAAAAGGGGGGAAGAAAGGGAGAGTAGGGGATGCTGCATAGAGGGGAATTTCTTCTGGTTTTAAGAATCCATAGAAAAAAGTTCAGTTTGTGTTTAAACACCATCATTAAAAGGTCTGCTGGGAAAGCAGATGTGATACGGTAGGTCACCATAGTAGTTTGTCTCAACCAATAGGAAAGGTCATTCCTTATTGTTTAGAGAAATAACTAAAAAGGGAGAATGGTTTAAAAAGTTTCATAATTCAGTTTGGGGACCAAAAAAAAAAGTCAAACCAGGATGTGTGTGGATGTGTGCATCCAAAAGCATCAAGGAAGGTGCTGAACCTGAGCAGTTCAGTAGTTTCTGAAATGCTGGTGGATGTGGGGATTCCCTGGAAGGGCGATTCTTGTCTTGTGTCTGAGTTGCTGCCCAGATTCTGTTGGATGAAGTGTTGGATATTTCCGCGTTATTAAGGTGGGCTGAAGCAAAGCGGACTTGGAACTCATTTCAAAACAGTAACCCTTCCTTTAAGTCTGTGTACTTCAATTTTTTTTCTTCCCCTGCACAGTGTGACAGTGCATGAGGGGGTGTGTGTGTAAAGGAACTTGTCTTAGCAATGGTCTCCTTCAGAGACCATGTATGGGTAAAGCAGTTCGGCTGGTTCAGCTCCCTGCTCCTCCCTCTCGGGGAGCTGAGCAGAATCTCTTCTGCTGCGACGGTTGTTCCACTTCGTGCTTTCTATATTTGTACAGCAGCAGCACGCTAGCTAACCGGGTGGTGTGGCCGGCCTTGTGTGCATTCGGCATTTGCCGAGCAGAATTGAGAGCCAGGGCTTACAGTCTCTGTTGTTACCTCCATCTGTCTGTCTGTCTCTGGGGAGGATTGGCGTTCCAAGTGAAAGGTGATCTGTCTGTGGATGGTTGTGGGTGTGTGGTTTTTTTTGTTTTGTTTTGTAAAATGCAGTTCATCCAAGTTGGAAGTCTAGGAATGGGGAGTGGAGGGGTGAAGACAGTTGTCTTGCAGGCAGAGTAGGTAGGGGGTGTCAGTAGTATCAGAAAGATAGTTTTAACCTCCAAAAGAGCTGCTGTCTTCTGGGATGAAGGTTTTAATGTCCCTGCGTGCTTTGGGGAGTGATTAGCCAAGGGCCTTTATCTTGCTATAAAAGGTCTATTGTTGCTGTCTGCCATGAAGATTAATGAAAACTAGATCCTGTCCTGGAAGACCTGAGTGCTGTCTTCGCTTGTTATGTACAAGGTGGATTAATGAGCTAGACCCTTGCCAGCCTGGTTTGGAACAGGGAGTTGATGCTGAGGTATGGGATTGAGGAAATACCTTGTTGGGAAGAGTTGGAAACTCGTAACTGGGATTTCCCTGGCTGTTCATTTGCATGAACTTTGTATTATGCCCTGTACGAATTGGGAGGACTATTCACAATTGCTTTTCTTAAGTAGTAGATCAGGTGAACAAACAGTGCAGGAAGTCGGGTAGTTGATGACACTGTAGTAAACTGTTGATACGATATTCTTTGAACCCCTTAGCAGAAAGATGCTCAAAATAGTGGCAGCAACTGTATCCACTGTTAACATTGGCCATACATTTTTTGAGGAGGAGAAAGAGGGAAATAGGTTATAGATAACTTTTTCTGTCTTTTAGGGAATGCTGTCCATTTACAGTTTCTGCTGCTTTTTAAATATCTGTGCAAATAAGCATAAGACCTTTTGTTTCTGGAATTTGAGTGAAGAAAAGATTTTCACTTGTGAAACAGAAGGCAGCATCTTGCTAAAATCATTCTTGAGGACCATATTCCATAAACTCTGTCTGAATTATTTTTCGTTCTTACCACTGCAGTGTTTTCAATGTATTTCCTCTTGAGAAAGCTATGTATATCTCAAGTTTGGAAGAAGCAAATTGCAGAGGCAAATTGGGGGATCTCAGCTGCACGGCAGTGTCTGAATTGCACTGTGTATGCAGACAGGGAACTGTGATTGATGTGTGACATCATCTTATTATTGAACTACTTGAAATGAAGCAACTTTGTTGTTTGTCTGTTTACTGATCACTCGTTGTGTAACAGGGACACGCTGTGGTAGTCCATAGTAGTTCCATCTTCATTTGGAAAACCTATGGAGTTCATTGTGAATACGCAGCTTCTGGGATGTTAAGTCTGTCGCCTCAAGTGCCCTGATGTGTCACAATTCTCGCATCCTCCAGAAGCCCTCTGCCTGCCTTTTATCCCACTTTTCTACTTCTTGACTCCCCAGTTGGCATCCTTTCTTTTATACTAGTCAGAGCAAAGTGGCAAAAACATAATGTAAACTGTTTCTGAGTTTACGATACCAATTAAAAACAAATCTTGGTATTGTTTGATGCCGGTCATCAGGGTTGTACAATTCCTCTACTTTGAAATGTTTTCTGGTAGCACACTTAATTTTGTCCTGTAGCAGATGGAATTATTACATGTTTGAAGAATATTGTTTGTCCATTCTGTAAAAGATGTCACGAACAGAACACAAAAGTTGTCAGATGAGTCAAACACTGAAGAAATACATGTTTACCGAGTGTATTGAGTAGATGAAAGATAAAGCCAGGCTGTACAATGGCATTAGGGGGTTTAAATCTTCCATTTTGTAATAGCCTTCTTAAAGGCAGTATGTAGGGAAGTGACATTGTTCAGAGGTAAGCTGAGCTGTCAGTTCTGTTTCTTGGAAGGCAAACGCTTTGACTACATGGTACATTTGTCTTGCATCTATTGCCCACTAGTGCAAAAAGGGTGACTTAGTGTTCTGCCAGTTTCCGGGAGTTCAAGTGATTCATGTAGCAAAATATAATGCATTAGGTGTATTAGGTCAGGAAGTCATATTTACAGTATATACCTCCATTTTAAGGAAAAATACACAGTAATTAATTCTGGATTGACTGTGATGTTATCCTGTTTGCAGAAAAAAGTTTCATCAAGGTTGGAGACTAGTCAGAAATTAACTTTTGTCTGACATCCTTAGAAGGTCTTGAAATTCAACAGGAAGAGGTAATTCTTTATCTCCTCACCTTATTGCTTTCTTTGTTTATGAAAATATTTTTTTAATACCATAATCATGCAGTTGAACAATAAAGTTACATTAAGGATAGACATATGGGAAGATTACAAGAATTTGGAATGAAGTCCAGTGTTCATTTGAAATTAAACATACAACTGCTGCTGAAAAGCAGTTACAGGTATTAAACTCCAAGGTGAAAAGGATTTACTTGTAACTTTAAAAAGCCAAATCATATAGTTTAATCAAGGTTAACGAGTGACACGTCTTTAAACATCGGGGGAAGTCCACTGACAAAGAAGTGGGACGGTAAAAGTATTACATGGAAGAACATGCACACACTTCTAAGTATAGTGTTTTCTTAACGGAAGTAGTGGAAGTCTTATTTATCGCATGGGACTTTTAATTCTCTACTGGTTAATCCTTTTCATGTGCAATTCAGCAGCTCAATCTGATGATGCAGTTGCATGAGTAATTAGAATGAGCATATGTCAGTATTGCTCTGAAAGAGTCTTGTTCCATCTTTCATGCACTCCCCTTTTCCTTTGTGCTGCCAAGAGCATCTGTGTGGTTGTGCAGTGAATTCAATCAGGGAACGTGTCTGGGTTAAAACTATTTTTAACTAGATTTTCCTGTTGTTGTTGGTAGGCTAGTTCACACCTGGATCATTTCCTTTCTCAGGCTTTTTATACAGAGGTGGAGATAGATAGCTGGTGAGGAGAGTTGTGTTCTGCTCTTTTGGCAAATACGTTGCCTTAAACTGGATCTGCAGTAGGAGTATCTTGATCTGTTCCTTTGTATTTCCACCCATCTTTATCGAGAGCTTATATCCAGTCTTTTCTAGTAATATAACCCAAAAAAATGAAGTAAGACTTGTTTGCTTGTGTCACCTGCTGTGGCACATATCATTTGGTTCTAGACAGGGAGGTACCAAGTGTTGCGTTCACAGAGAGATAGCAGAGTATTTGACACATGCTGTGCTTGATGCTGCTGTACAGAGAAACCTGCTGTTTGTTTGGGCAGAACTTGGTGAACTTTCCTTATGTGAGGACAAGAGAACATAATGTGCCCGGTAGACTGTTAACATGTAAGGTTTTGATTCAGGAGGTGTAAGGTACCTCCAGAATCTAGATATGAGGCATAGAAATGCTGAGTTCAGCAAGATATGCAAGAGGATTTTATGTTTATTTTGATTCCTTATGCAGCCAAAACTGTATTTATAGCACTTGGTTTTGTCATAAAGTTTCCGGAGTCTCCTCCTGCTAGCAGTGGAAACCAGCTGATGTCATACTGTGCCTTCCAAGAAAAGTGAATGGAAAGAATTGATGGAGAAGTGTGTAAGAGAAAATGCATGCATAAAACTACAAGCAAGTACTGAGTCTCTCTAGTTCTTGACAAAGTGTGCTGACACTCTTGATCCTTCCCACCCCCTTCTCCCCCCACCCAGGTGAAGCCCAAGATAGGGTGACAGATCTAGCCTTGTATAGCAGGGAGGGTTTCTGGGACCTTGGGAAGAGAGGAGCAAGCAAAACTGTGTTGGTGCAAGAGTCAGTGAGTGTTAATCACTACAGGCGAGCACCCTGGTGTGGGTGTTTCAAGGTTACAAAATGGACCATGAGGGTAGTTTGTGGAGTAAAAGGCCTCTCGTATCAGTAGAAAAGACATGATATTAGCCATCTTTAGATGTTCATAACAAAGAATGAAAGTTAGGCTTTTCAGACCGAAAAGTTCATCTTAAGTGTGGCATTACATTTGTGAATGGTATTAAAAAACCAATGATGTTTCAAGGTGCTGCATGTGTTTATGCATTGATGTGTTTTCAGTTTGTATAATGTTGTCAATGAATGCAGCTTTTTTTTTCCCCTGTATTATTTACACTTGTTTGTATGCTTCAGCTAACAAAGATACTGAAGAAGGGGAGCAAAAAAGAAACCAAAGTATATATGATGGTGCTGCAAATGATGACGAATGGGAAACCTTCAGGGACCTTGAGTAGAAGCTTAGGAAGAACTGCTTAGCAGTGAAATGGTTAGGTTTTATTTCATTTGGGTTTCTGAACAAAAGTCAGGACGTTCCTAAGTTAATGTTCCCACAGCAACGCCAGTGTTTGCCTCTGAAAAAGAAATGGTATGAAATATTTTTTTAAAGCTTCAGCTCTACGCAGCCAATATTAAATCTGTTGAAGTATTAGTGAAAATCATTTGCTCTTGAAAGTGATTTGATAAAATACAGCACTGACTTCAGTTCTTTGCAGATGTTAGTGAGTGTAATTTGAGACTTTTATCCATTTTCTTCTGCAAAGGATTTGACAGTGTGCCTATTAAAAAAGAAATATGGAGCATGTTTTCACTCTTTGGTTCACAGGCGTGACAATGGCAGATTCTGCTTAGTACAGTTCATGGCAAGTATTTGTCTAATCATAGTCTTTAAGGTCTCTTCCAATGATTCTATCTCGTTCCAACCCGCTGCCATGGGCAGGGACACCTTCCACTAGACCAGGTTGCTCAAAGCCTCATCCAGCCTGGCCTTGAAGACTTCCAGGGATGGGGCATCCACAGCTTCTCTGGGTGACCTGTTCCAGTGCCTCACCACCCTCTCCCTGAAGAACTTCTTCCTGGTATCCAACCTAAATCTACCCTCTTTCATTTTAAACCCATTACTCATCTCCTGTCACTACAGGCCTTGGTGAAAAGTCTCTCTCTGTCTTTCTTGTAAGCCCCCTTTATATATTGCAAGGCTGCAAAAAGTCTACCTG